>NW_017732086.1:729150-748962 GCF_001890085.2 Hipposideros armiger
TATATATATATATATATATATATATATATATATATATATATATAAAAGCACACACAGTAGGTGCTCCAAGAGCCAGTTAATGTACCCACTGGAAATGGTTTTGAAAAGTTTGGAACACTGATTAGAAACAGAGCGATGCAAGGATAAGATGATATAAATATAAAGGTCATGTCCTCCCGTGGCCTCATCACTTCCCAGGGGGACTCTAGTGACAGTCTCCTGTGTCTCCTGCAGGCACACAGTCCTCCAGTGTGTTTTTTAAATTGCAGGCAAATCTGATCATGTTACTCACCTGCCTAAAACCCTTCCACGACTTTCCTTTCCTTGTTTTCAGATCGGGAATGACAGGCCCCCAGGACTAAGCTCCTTGTCCCATCAAACTCTTTACCCCAGTCACCCTAAACCACGTGTGGCTCCCCATGCCAGTCTTGCTCACGTTGTCTATCGCCTTTGCCCATGCTGTTCCTGGGTGGACCTGCCCACCTTCTTCACCTGGCAAAACCCTACTCATACGCCAAGATTCTTCCCTGGCATCACCTGCTCCTGGAAACCTCCTCTGAGCCCCACTCCCTCCTGTGTGTCCCCTGGAAGCCCTCCACGCTCCCTCTACAGAGCATAAGGGACAGGTACTGTGGCTGTCCCTCTACTGGTCCATCACCCATCCACCCCCAGACTAGCTGCTTAGTGAGTAACTGCATCTTCTTCCTTACAGCTACAAAGCTTGCACAACACCTAGTACGCAGTAGGTGTTGTGTAATTTTTTAAAAATCAATTAATTTATGAATCTAACAGTTGACTGGGATGTCATTTCAATTCCTGGTGTTGTGACCATTAGGCAGATTTGTAGCAATCAGATGTCCTTTCTCAAACAACACAGGTGCCAGCTGCATCCTTCCTCCTTGAGCAGTGGCTCCCAGAGGACAGTCCTGGGGCCATCTCCGTTAACATCACCCAGGCAGATGTAAGACATGCACATTCCTGGGCCCCACCAAGTCCTGCTGAATGAGAAACTCTGGGGACTGCCTCAGCAAGCTGTAGTTTAACATTCCTGCAGGGAATTATGATGCACTCTCAGTTCTGAGAACCAGTGCCCTCGAGCCTTCAAAGACCATTAGAAGCAGTTCAGATTCTGCTCAGTAAGCAGCTGCAGTGAACTCTCTGCCTGGCAATTTCCCCTTTTCCAGGCTGGTGGAGCCTCTCCCATGGCTGAAAGCAGCTGCGCTCACTGGGACCAGATGCGGAAATACTCCCCCCTCCCCGTACCCCTGGAATAAACAAGAATCACCTAGGGAACAAAGGAAACTAGGCAACACGTGTGGTGTGCTCCGTGCTCCAAAGAGTTCTCACTAACCCTGGGCAGTGGGCGGGCTCTCGCAGAGGCTTGCTGCACTGGGCAGAGTTCACCTCGGGCCAAACTCCATCTTATAGAAGCCAGTTTCTCGTTATTTTTCTCCAAAGAACAATGTTGGACACGCCAGAAGTGTGGCAGGCAGACCTACCACTCATACCGCAGGTAGAGACAACAGAACAAGGCAATGGTCATGAGCTGAATTCATTAGGTTTTGCAGCCCACCCCACCCCAAATCACAGCATAATATATTCAGGCCTATGGAAATGACCAAAGAACCAGAAGTGTACAACTTTTTAGCACTGACATTTTCTATAAACCCTTCCGTATAGCTCTCATTTCATATTTAATCATTTTTATCGAGCTCCTATTATGCACAAGATAAGCAGATTTCGCTCACTGACCCGATGGATTGCCACCTTGGCTGCATACTAGAACCACATGAACTTTGAAAAAATTCTGATGCTCAGACCAGACTCCAAGCTCATTAAACCAGAATTTCTGGAGTGGGACCTAGGCCCCAGTATTTTTTCAACTCTCTAAATGATTCCAATGTGCAGCCAATTTGGATAACCATGGTTTTAAATAATATTGATGTCTGGACTCCACCCCAAATGACATAAATCAGTTTCTAGGGCTGTAGTCTGGAATTGTACATATGTGTATAACACATGCATGCATGCATATGTATCCATGTGTGCACCACATATGCATACGTGCATACATGCATATACACATATATCTATACACATGCATACATATATATATATGTATATATACATACATGCATATATGCATATATACATAGTCTCCAGGTGATTCTAATACAGCCAAAGTTGAGAACCATTCCACAGACCACTGATTTCCAAACTCATCTGCACTTTAGAATCATCTCTAAAAATTCCAAAGCTCTGGCCATACACTAGACCAATCAGATCGTAAGCTCTGCAGTGGTCAGCTGGGCAGACATCAGTGTTTTTCTGAGCATCCCTAGACATGTGGACAAGTTTGCAAAGTATAGCACAGACGCCATGCTCCAGGAGAGCAGGGCCTGTCTTCTGCTCTTTTACTGTAACCGTCCTACAGCCCCTACCTTACATAGTTATTAAACCCAATTAAATTCGTAGAGACATCCGTTATCACAATGTCCTTTACAAACCACGCATAGTTTAGCTAGTGCCTTCTAGGACTGTATGATCCAACAGGGGTTGGCTCAAAGGGTACAGATTTCATGAAACTGCATTCTGCCTCCTCACTAGCTATCCAAGACTCCCCCAGTCCCCATGCTTTGGGAGCCGTCTCCCTCTTTGAAGTTTCTTCTGTTGCTCCTTTAGGTGGCTTCAGACAAAAATATCTTTCCAGCTCCCTTCTCAGCACGTCTGAAAACTGGAAATGACTTTTGGGCACTTAGGTGCCCAGGAGTGAGTTTAGAAATTGGAGGGCTCGCCACTCCCTGATGAAGAGGGGGACAGCGGGCTACTTCACTATGCCAGACATGGCTCGCATTTTAAGACCAGCAGGTTAAGAGAGAAAATGCTATTCATTCATTTCACTAGTTTGAGGCTGTGCACCTTGATTTGCCCAACAAGTGAGGGTGATTTTACTCTATAACAAAAGCACATGGTTGGGCTATTTCTCATCTAAAGGATTCCTGCTGTGAATCCTTTTGTGGAAATGCTGATGTTTATATAGCAAGTTTGCTTTTAAAAGAGGGACACCTGCAAAATCTATTCATTAAAACTTGGGGGGAGAGGTGTACGTGGTGCCAGTAGAAGCAAGCATGTCTTTTCTAGACGGAGGTCGTGGAGGCTTTCTTCGAGGTGGTGGAGGTGGCGGCTTTAATCGCGGCGGCGGCAGCAACAATCACTTCCGAGGTGGAGGCGGCAAAGGAGGATTTAACAAGGGCCAAGACCTAGGACCTCCAGAACATGTAGTTTTATTAGGAGAGTTCCTGCATCCCTGTGATGACATAGTTTGTAAATGTACCACAGATGAAAATAAGGTGCCTTATTCCAATGCTCCAGTTTATTTAGAAAACAAAGAGCAAATTGGAAAAGTGGATGAAATATTTGGACAACTTAGAGATTTTTATTTTTCAGTTAAATTGTCAGAAAACATGAAGGCATCTTCCTTTAAAAAACTGCATAAGTTTTATATAGACCCATATAAGATGCTGCCACTGCAGAGGTTTTTACCTCGACCTCCAGGAGAGAAGGGACCTTCAAGAGACGGTGGCAGGGGCGGTCGAGGCGGAGGCAGAAGAGGAGTTGACAGAAGTGGTAGAGGCGGTGGCTTTAGAAGTGCGAGAGGAGGAGGTAGAGGTGGGCGCTTCAGAGGAGGGAGAGGACATTAAGTGTAACAACTGATTGAAACTTCAGCTGATTTCTGCGTTAACCTGCGTGATCTACTTCTATGGATCAGAAACTTGTTTCTTGAGCAAGCCTTGAAGAACTATGACAGTGGCACTTACATGTCACCATCGTACAAACAGTGCAACAGAATAGGCAGTTTTGCTCTAAAAGTATGAACAAGTGTTTTAATGTTTTGTATGATTGGAACTGTGGTTGCTTAGTAAATGGACAGTTTTCATTTGTAGCATATATGAATTTTTAAAATAAAGTGGTTTATTCCTTTAAGTTAAAAAAAAAAACTTGGGGGAAAAAAGAAAAAAGTAAATAAAATAAAATAAAAATTAAATTTAAAAAACCCAAAACTTGGAAAAATAAGCTCAATACCTCTTCTTCTGTTTAAGATTACCTCTTCACAGTTGGAGTTTTAATTCAGGGTGTCCTAGTTTTTGCCAGCATTGACCATTCATCTAAATGCCTGATAACCAAGAGAATTATCCTCTGTAATGATTATTGCAGCGGGAGGAGGGCTGGGCTGGAAGAGAGGTGGGCTTTGTGCATCATGTCAACTCTAATTCCCTGTGTGATCTTGAGCAAGTTATTTGATCTTCACGTTCCTCATTTATAAAACAGGAGAATAACTACTCGCAAAGATGGTTTTCTTCCAGCTCAGAAATCATGTGGTTCTAATTCTTCTGTGGACAATGACATTAGTCTTGTGGAAATAGCTAAGTTTATTAGTTTGTTTTCCTAAAAATTGATAATTATTTGGGAGAAATTCACTTGAGTATCCAATTTCATAAGACGAAGATTAAATAACTAATATATGCACCAGGATATACTAGACACAGTAAGGTTACAAAAAGAGCGGCAGCCTATGCTGATAAAATTAATGAGGAAAACAATTATACATAGTGAACCATGGTTTGAGACCGAATGAAATAGATGCTATGGCCATGAAACCAGAGAGGAGGCATCTTGCAGTATTTAAAAAAGAATGTTCAGAATAAATAGTTAAGTTCTTTCTATCAGGGTTAAAAGAACACTGAACTTGGAATCAAACTTGGGTTCTAGTTCTGGACTTCCCAGGTAGCTAGCTAGTGGCTATGTCATCTCAGATAAGCCACCCACCTTTCCCAAGCTTAAGTTTCCCCTCCCTGCCCCCATAAAATAGCAATCATCTAATACTGACCCAACATACTGGACAGTGCCGGGAGGCTCAAAGAAGACACTAGCATGAGAGGCCGTTATAAAACGCTGCATAAAGTAAGTTACATAAAACCATGGAGGACATACATAATGTATGCTAAACATGTGTTCCTATAGATTTTGATCTGATGACTTATAAAAACCAGAATTTCCACTGAGAAAGGCGTCCAGAGGTTAAATTCAGAGCTGCAGGATCTCATACGCAGTGGCGTCTTTTTTTTTCCATCTTCTTCCTCTTTCCCCTTATTTACATACTAAAGAAAAATATGTGCTTATTTTTTAAATGAAGTAGTGTAGAAAGACATAAAATAAAAATCCTTTTCCTTACCTCAATAACCAGCCACTTCTTACTTTACCACTACTAAAAATGTCTTATGTGTCCTTCCAGAAAAAAGCTTATGATTACCCCACAGGCATAACTGTATACGGTATGTATATGCTCCTATTTCTACAGCTATCTACCTTCTTTTCTAGGTATCCATTACTGGAAAGGTCTTATTTCAAATAATCTCAGTTTAAGGCAATATAGTTTTGGATTACTGAAATTTGACATTGCTTTTAGGGGTGATAATTAAATAATAATGCTCTTATTATTTCTTACCAATAGGTAAGGTGGAAGAGAAGACAAGAAGGTTATTTAATATATTACGGAAGCCAAATCCTGAATTCAGAAATGTGGAGCAAAACACTGTATTGTTTGTTGGTTAAATACGAGGAAAGTCAGCTGTTAAAGGGCTGATAGATCTTTGGTTCTGAGGATCTGCTTCTGAATAAATTGAAGGGAGAAACCAAAGGATTTTTTACTGCCTCTTGTTCCATAAATGCATTTCAGGTTCATTTTCAAAGACTGCTCATAAAAAAGGGGGGTTTTCAGGATTAACACATTCACGGAATAACTTTTGAAGAATGAAAGCATGCACAAAAATTTGGAAAGATTTAACCTTTTAACTCAAATACTTTAATAAGCTAAGAGCATTTTCAAGCTGAACTCAAGCGCCACATCATCCTTCATCCAGAGACCCTACAAAATTAATAAGGACCTAAGTTTCTTATTTGTCTTTAGTCTCCGTTCAGCTCAAAAAAATGGTATAGAAAAACCAAGTTATTTACATCACAACATGCCCAGAACTATTTACCAGAATATTCTCACGCACAGTGTAAAAAAAACGATCTTTCTCCTTACTCTGTATGTTTCTAATGCTACAGATTTCACTGGCTTTATTACATAGCAGACGGGTGGGTGGCTAAAACCCTCTTTGAGTCCTATACAGCAGGTATTGGAACTCTAGTTGGTAAAAATTTTTTCATTTTCCATCCTCCCACCTGGAAAGCTCAAAGTAGTTCATTGTAGTTACTCCATTGTGATATACTTCTCACCTCCTCTTAGTGCTTGACTGCAGTTACCTTCCTAGTCTCCTCTTACAAATACAATCATTTCAGATTTCTGAACTTCTCCATCCCTTTTCTTTCTGTTGAAAGAGGTACAATCCTTTACTGTTATCAGTCCTCTAAAAAGTTCTGCATACTTGGTAAAAAATACCATGACCACCACATCCTGAAGGCAATACCCTGGTCTCTATGGCAAGTACAGGAACTTGCTCATCTAACTTTGGACTCCCTGTGACTCTCACGTACACATGTTACTGAAGTCGCAGTGTATTATTGCTTATTAGCAGACAAAAGGGTCTCAAAAGGGCTGGAAAAAAAAAAAACTTCAAATGAATGGAAAATTTCACAATAGAGATATAAAAATGGCCTTGATCCCAAAATAACTACACCTCTTTAGAAAAATCAGCTGAAGAGCCTAAGTCACTGATAAAGAAATCTGCCTTATACCTAAAGTGAATCATGGGGCGGAATTCATTTGTTTCAGGCTGGAGAGTTTTCAGACAACATGGTCCATAAATTCTTGTGGTTGGTGGGGCTTTCTAGTAATTTTGCCTCCAAAAATACTCACGGAAGGGTACATTTTCGGGGAGAATAGAAAATTTGCTTCTTCAAAATTAATTACTTATCATTTCTTCCAAAGGGATCAGTCATAATCTAGAACCACCTGGGAGTGGAAGGACAGATTTGTTCCTTTCAGGACAGTTATCAAAACCTAACTGGAGGATTTCTACTAGCAATAGGTGGACTAAGGTATATATAGTCTTTCCTATGTGTGAAATATTGTAAAATTAAAATAAAAACAAGCTGGATAAATCATCGTGGAATACACCAAAAGCTCCATGATATGAGGCAGTCTCTAAAAAGTTGGTGGGGAGGTCCCCCCAAACAAGCCCTTTCCAGTGGGTCCAGACCACCCGATCCCTGCTGCCCATACCTTCCTTCACTTTATCCAGGGGCTACACACCTGAAAGGTCAGAGAGTTGGAGCAAAGTAGAGGAACATACATGTGGCTACTGATCCTGAAAATACATGGATAAGCATGTGCCTTCTAAAGAAAAAGATCCAAAAGCTTCTTTCGAAACATTAGATTCAAGAAGAGTCCACTCGAAAGGCCACCTTGACTCCTGAGCCTGGACACGATAGTTCTGCCTCCACAGAGCTAGCCTTGGCTGTGAGAAATTTTGCTTTCTATATGGATATGGTGGGGACCACACTGAATGGAAGAAACCTTACCTTGCTAAAGTACAGCCTATTTGTTTTACTTCTGAACATTTGCTGGCATAAAAAGCATCTTCCTAACCTCATCCTGTCCCTTGGTCCTCAATTCCTGCCTTTCGGCAGGATGGTATGGATGAAAAGGAAGACACCAAATGGATACTGATGACCGATGAGGCTTCTCATGCCATTCCTGCAAGATCACCTGCCTTATTAGGAAAAGCCTAAGGAATTAGTCCCTTCTATGGAAGGAGATATATCTATATTTAGCTGTGTTCAGTTTATGAGAATTTGTTCATCCCAACCTTTGCCTTCCAGCTGTGACCAGGATGCCATATTGCGAGTGGATGGAGAAAGTTCTCTAGTCTTAGGCAGACAAAGAGCAGCTGGTGTTTCATGCTCTTCTCCTGTTTGTCTCTGAGATAAATCAGACTTATTTCTGCCTCCTTCCAGTGAACTGGGTAATTCAAACCAGACTTCCCAATAAATACAACAAGGATGCCTGGATGAAATTTTTTTTTTTAAATTCTTCCTAAAAGCACCAAAGAACTAACAAGATAGGGAGGGACTTCAGGCTTAAGATCTGAGGGAGGGTGTGGATGGAAAAGGGGCCACAGGTTAAACCTGACAAACTCAGGAGACTGAAAATAACCACAATGGATGGCATAAACATAAAAATTTCTAACAAAAAGTGGGTCATGAAGGCTGGTCACATCCTTGGCCCTTGACAAAGGTCAATCTTTACCTTAAGTGAACCTGTGTATTGTCTTTTTGCACCTAGGATTAACATCCTTGGAATGTCAGTAATACTTTTCCCAGGACCACAGCAGGAAACTACAGAATCCATCATTATTATTCTTGTTCCCTGATTACCATATCTATGTGCTGTAAAGAGTGAACCATTAACTATCCTGTACTCTCCAAGTTACTTTTATCCAATCCCAGAGATTTTCTCCCTTTGCTTTCTCCCACCCCCTTAATCTATCACCAGTAGATTTCATGTAACCCTCCTCCTTTGATTCTAATGTATAAAATAAGTTTCAAAACTGCCATTTTCCAGAGTATTTTCTCAATCTGTTGAGATCCCTTCCCGGCAATTGTTGTCAGTTTGGCTCAAATAAACTCTTATAAGCCTTCTCTTAGGCTGGACGTTTTTCGTCGACACAGGAGATTCACAGAAGTGGGCCTGGATATTAGGGGCCACTTTTACCCACTTGGGGGGGACTGTCAATCCAAAAGAGGAAGTTGAGCTACACTCTTGGCAGCCTCACAGGGTCAGAGGGCCTTGGCATCCCTGGAGTTAAAACCTGGTAAACCACTTCACACTTATGGTTGGGACCCCAACGACTCAGGCCCTAGGAGTAAAAGAAAACAAAAAATAAATTAGCCTGGCTTCATGTCAAACCCCCAAACTGAGCCAGGATTGCTATACCCCAAACTACCTACAGAAGCTATTTAAAATCCTCTCTAGAAATCTTTTCATTTTTTATCATCATTCAAAGCCTCAAATTATTGCATTTTATCAATCTTAAAAATCACTAATTATATGATGCATTATTATTTTAAGTGCCAGTGAAAAGGGTGAAATGACACCAACTATAAATGTATTAATCTCCAGCAATTGTAAACCGTATCTGAATTTCAGAGATTAAAATTTGAAAAAATGTATATCTTAAAATTGATCAGACATGGTATTTATGCAAATATTTTTTCAAAGCAATATCTAGCACACATTCAAAGATAACTAGGCATACAAGGAGATATGACAACATAAATATGAACCAGCATGAGAATAAGAACAAACAACAGAATAGACACATAATTACTCCAGATGGAAAAATTACCAGACACAAAATGTAAAACGATACTTATTATGCGCCAGAAGATAAAAGTTGGGCTTAAAAATTTCAAAACAAGAACCCAGAAACTACATAAAGCAACATTAAATATTTGAAAAAGAACTAGAAATTCTGCAACTGAAATTAAGAATAAACAGATGAATTTAACTGCAGATTAGATACAACTAAAGAGACACAGTGTGACTTAGAAGACAGATCTGAAGAAACTATCAGAATGTAGCTAGGAGATGGAAAATCCAGAGGAGAGGGTAAGAGAAAAAGAAGATACAGTGAGGAAGTTTAAGATAGGAAAATTACCTTTCACCACAAAGTTCTCCCAGAAATGGGCAGTCGAGTTAGGAGGAAGCTGCTAATATTTCTAAGCCCTCCCTCAAAGACCAACTACACAAATGAAGCAGATCACTTTAGTGAAGGTCCTGAGGTAGTATAACAGTGGTTAAAAATTGTAAAATGTATGATAAGAAATATGTATTTGGCCATTCAGGTGAACAAAATGTATTTTTCATATGCATTTGGTCTTCATCCACCTCCTCGGTTTGGCTCCTGGCTCATAGCTCCTGAAATCCCTGGAATTTCCTGAGGGATAAAAGCAATGGGGCTATCTTTTGTCAAAATATTTAGTCTCTTGTCCTTAGTTCCTGAAATCACTTCACAGCCAAGAAGGTAAAATGGGTGTCTTATTATTTAAAACAGGCTTCACTCCATCACAACTGGGTTTATATTAATGAAGGTGACTTTTGGAAAGCTTCTAAGGATGGGGGGCTGGTTGCCAGAGAAACCAAATATGAAAGGGGATGGAACTTTCAACCCCACCCTGATTTCCAGGGAGGGGAGAGGGACCGGAGGTTAAAAATCAATTGTCAATGGCCAATGAGTTAATTAATCATGCCTATGTGATGATGCCTACCCAAAAACCCAAAAGGAGGGGGTGCAGAGACCTTCCAGGTTGGGGAACAAGAACACTTCCACATGTCAAGCCCCAAACTCCACGGGGACAGAAGCCCCTTTGTTCAAGACTCAGTATCTCTTCATCTGGCCGTGATTTGTATCCTCTACTATCCTTTGCAATAAAAAGGTGACCTAGGGCTGGCCGAGTGGCGCGTTGGTTAAGAGCTGGCTTGGGATGCCAGAGGGCCCTGGTTCGGATCCCACATATGAGGGCCAGTGACACTGCCCTCTACAGCTAAGATGCTGAACAACAGCTCAACCTGGAGCTAGGCTGCGGTGAGTCGCCTGCGACAGTGTAGGCTGCAGCCCCTGCTGCAGTGGGTTGCCATGGGCTACCATGCGTAGCCAGCAGCCAGCGTGAGCGGCCAGCAGCCAGCGAGAACGGCCATCCAGAAGCCAGCGACTGATCTGCATCACCCGGGAAGAGCGCAATGATGGTGCCAACTTGGGCCAGTGAAGCAACGTCCTCCACAACTAGACTGAAGAACAAAAGCACAGCAACTTGTCTGTTCCCCTTCCCCAATTCCCCAATAAAAATCTTAAAAAAAAAAAAAGAAGGTGACCTAGTAAGTAAATGGGTTTCCTGTGTTCTGTGAGCAGTTCTAGCAAATTAATCAAACCCAGAGCGGGGGCTGTAAGAACCTGTGATTTATAGCAGGTCGATCAGAATCACAGGTGACAACCTGGGCATCTGAAGTACAGGACAGTCTTGTGGAACTGAGCCTTTTACCTGTGGAATCTGATGCTATCTCTGGGTAAATAGTATCGGAATTGTAGGACACCCAGCTGGTGTCTGAGAATTGCTTGGCTGTATGGGGGGGAAAACCCACATATCGGAATTGGTGATCAGAACCCTTTAAAAAGTTTATGTGACTATGGTTATTCTACCTTTCTGTACATCACTGTCCTCAATTGTAAACGGACAAAGCAAAACAGTACCCACTTCATAAGCTGTAAAGCACTAAGTGCTCACTGTATGTTGGCTGATCCCAACGGAAGAGTGCTCCCTATCCATCTAAACTTGCCTCAGCAAGTAGAACAGGCAGTTCCACTACCATGAATAAAAAAGTTTAGCCTGAAACATAGCATCTGAAGTGTTGAAATTCTGAAACATTAGGGTTGGATGGAACTCTTTATAAAATATCCATGAGAACAGGTTTATTGTTTTTCCTTTAAAAAAGGGGTAGGGGGGTTCTACAGGCAGATCAATTTTCTGAAAACACTAAACCCAGATAGAAAAATAGGGGGCTGGCCAAGTGACTCAGTTGGTTAAGAATTGGCTTAAGAGCATGAGCTCTTAGCAACAGGGCTGCCGGTTTGATTTCCACATGGGCCAGCGACGCTGTGCTAAGCTGAGCTGTCGCTGAGCTGCCAACAGGGTGGTAGGATGGCTCAGCTATTGTAACAACAAGATTGCCTGTTCAGTGATGGGCTACGCCCACCCGCAACTAAGGCTGAACCCGGGTGGATAGGGTGTGCACTCTTAACAACAAGGCTGCTGATTGGACTCCCATGTAGGATGGTGGTTATGACTACCCACAACTAAGATTGAACACATCTTGAGCTTAGAGGCCACAAGCTGCCCACAGGCAGCCAAATGGCGACTGGCGCCCTCCACAATGAAGATTGAAGAACAACAACTTGGCTGGTCCCCTTCCCCAATTCCCCAACACTGTTCCCCTATCCCAATTCCTCAATAAAATCTTTAAAAAAGAAAAATAGGTAATTAATTAAAAATATAAGCAGGTAACAATCCTATAGAAAAGTGTTTAGCCATACTGATAACCAAAATGCAAATGAAAGCAACAATAACTTATTTTTCACATTATCAAACAAATAATTGTTTAAAAATAAAATACCCTACGTGGAGTATAGTGTGGGAGCGGAGTCAAGGGAATTGTAATAGATATGTATGATATTGGGGGGGAGTGGGGCGGCGGATTGGGGGAGGGGGGTTGTCACGTCGAGGGGTAAAAAGTATAATTATTGCACTGTGTTGTACAGCTGAAACTAATTCTAAAAAATGTGTATTTCACAATAAAAAATAATTAAAAAATTAAAATAAAATAACCTATGCTATGAATGATTTGGTGAAATTATTTCCAACTTGGGAAGCAATTTGTTAACATGGTGAATTCCACCCTTGGGTGAGTAATTTCACTATTTGGGAATGTATATTAAGAAAACTTATTAGAATTATAGAAAAAGTATGGACACAAAGTTGCTCATCATAATGACACAGCAAGGAGACATTAGGAAGAAACAATGTCCCCTAATAGCAGAATATTGGCACAAGTTAACAGGCTTCCAAAGTACTGAATTACATAGACATTAAAAATGCTTATAAAGAGTTTGTAATAACATGAAAATTGTTTGTTGTAATATTAACTGGAAAAGGCAAGATAAAAATTAATATGGTATGATCTAAGTTGTGTTTTAAAATGAGCAGAGAGAAAAACACTAAAAATAAACGTAGCAAATTATGATTGGGTCAGTCAATCACAGATAGGATTTTTAAATTCTTTTTACTTTCGCTAATGAATATGTATTACTTTCCCAGATAGGGAAACAAATGTTTTCATTCTAATTATTTACTATCAAGATAATATAAAAGAATATTAAAAAAAGGTTTTTTTAAATTTTTCAATTTTTTTATTGAGCTATACTTGACACACAACATTATATTAGTTTCAGGTGTACAACGTAACAAGTCAATATTTGTATATATTGCAAAATGATCCCCAGCATAAGCCTATTTAACATCCACCACCACACATAGTTACAATTTTTTTTCCTTGAGATGAGCAAGTTTGAGATCTACTTTCTTAGCAACTTTCAAATGTACAGTATAATATTATTACCTACAGTCACCATGCCGTACACGGGAAGTTATATGTAAATAATCTCATTCTACTAGTCCAACTGTTTCAGTTTTCCCATGGTTCTTTCCAGTACTATGCGTGCACACACACACACACACCTCTGGTATAGATGGAATCAGTTTGAATTCGTTAGTTCTATCAGGTTTAGATGACCTGGAAATGAGACACATTATCAAACCCTTTTCCTGCCTGGAACCCCCTCCAACCCAAATGCTCTGGCAGCTAGGAAGATGGAAAGGTGCCCCAAGCGGCATGGAGTGTTCAAGGGACTAGGACAAACTCTTGACTCAAAAAATCCAGTCTTGGCACTGACATTTGTGTAACCTGGGCAAGCCAGCTACCGTCTCTCAGCCTCAGTTTCCCCATTTCTACAATGGGACGAGGAAAGCTGCTCACTGATTCCCAAGGTCCCTTGGAGGTCTCATTTCTGTGACTTTGACCCAAAATCTCCAAACAGATCTTAACTCTTTTATAAAAATCAAATCGGTTTAAACACAAATGGAAAACTAGCTTTATTTTATTTTTTTAAATCCTGCCTACACAAATCTTTCTATAGAGAGTCTTTTATTTTTGTGACGTCTACATACTGACAGATCAGTTTCACCTATAGCCGGGCACATTTAGATACTAAAGCAAGCATCATAGCACTTTCTCTTCTTCATTGAAGATAGGCCAATTTAGCTTAAGGAAAAAAACCGAAAGAATGAAAAGTCTGATAAATAGAAGTTTTTTGGTTTTTTTTTAAAGTTTGATTATGCTAAGTGTTTAAGTACTTGAATTACTTGCCCACTCCTATCCACAAAAGGTATTTCCTATCTGGCCTATTTCAATGCAAGGAAACATCTCATCCCAGGCTTGGGCTTTCCAAAACAGAAGTGTGAATCAATAACTCTTACTGGGAACTTTTCAAATACCACTATAGTGACCTGAAAAAAGACTTTTCATTCACTTTCTGAAGCAATAACTTGGGCACAGGGCCAACCTCACCTGTAGTGCTAAGTAAGTTACTTATATCCACTAACGGAACTCACGGGTCCCCCTGTAAAACTTGAACTAACCTTGTCCCTTGTTCCATTCTACAAAGATGCTGCTGGTGCTGTGACATTAACCTGGAGTTGCTGAAGATTCGGAAGTTCTTCCTTTTCATGGCAGACATTCGCAGGAGGACAGGTTCCCCCTGTATTTAACAATTCTATTTTGATCCATGCTCTCTATTTGAGTCGTTGAGCAGCTTCTCTAAGCGCTCGCCAGTCCAGGCAGAAGCAAGTCCCTACTTTCCTATTCCTGCAGCCACAGCTGTCCCATCACTCTTCAAAACCTTTTCGAGAGGCAGCTTTACTTGAAGCTAATGAAACTGAAACCTCGGAGCCCCTCTTTGGCACAGGACCCTTCCAGGCCTGGTCATTTTGTCGTCTTCTTAAAGAGGACCCCTCAGTTACATAGCGTCCTGTCCCACCAGGACTGGATCCTCTCCCCGCCACTTCCCTCACGCACTGCTGCCCCCCAGCCACTGACCAAGCAGCAGACTGGGCTGACCCTGTACGCAATGGTGGTTGCCAATAATACAATAGTTCTGTTACGCACACTTCTGGTATATAAATCAGCCACATGCTAGGGGAAGAATCTGAGGGTGTTTTTTTTTTTCTTTTTTCCGCAAAAGATTGACTTACTATGATGACCAGATTAGAATATGTGGCTTAAAAAAAGGACGTTTATTCTGATTTATGAAATTATTCATATGAAAAGTTCTACAATGTTAATTACACATTTACTAAGTCACCTTTATTTAAAAAAACAAGCAAGATATATTAAATAAGACCTCTCCCAGGAAAGTGGGAATAGTTATAGTATTGCCTAATATATAATAACCAATGTCCCTGAGAACAGTGGTTCTCAATCAGCGGTGATTTTTGCTCCCCTGAGGAACAACTGGCAATGACTGGAGGCAGTTTTGGTTGTCACAACTTAGGGAGGGGGTGTGGGATGCTACTCGACATTCTACAATGCACAGGACAGTCCCCCCATGACAAAGAATTAGCCAGCCCACAACATCAACGGTGCCCCTGTTGAGAATCCTTGCCTTAAAATAATGGGCACGTGTAGGTAAAGAAGCTAAGATTCCGTCAGGAAAACGACTAACCTTTAAAGAGTAGAAGGCCAGGTTAACAGGTAGCTCATACCGAGCTGTTCTCTCACCTCAACCACCACGCCATGTTAAAAAGCAATGAAGGCTCCAGACTTTGAGGGTTCATAGGACTGCAAGGACCCTTGCCAACAGCAGCTACATGAGGAGGTGGTAGCATAATTTCAAGAGCCCCAGGAAAGGCACTTTGCCTCCCCAAATACCTCCAACACCCACTTGTCTGTGCTTGAAATCCTTTCATTCTATAACGAGGCCTAAAATGCAAAGACCCCCGCCCCCCAAAGAGAACAGTGACCTACATTTATATTCAAGGGGAAGTGACTGAAGACAGATTGTTTTTCCCCTGAGTTTTATACAGTGAATCAAGGCTCTGAGCAACTGAAAGTGGTGAAGAGGAAAAGTTTCAAGGCCCCAGTGAGGTAGGGGAAGGATGAAGAAATGGGCAATACAGGGTTTTGAAATAAATATCACCTATTCCACAGGCTAGGGAGAGCCTGCAGGGAGGGAAGGAAGCAGAGAAAAAAAAAAAAGTCACATTCTTGTCCTTCAAGAAGATTACAATCAAGTTCAGCTCAGGTGAAAAAAACTCCAAGAATGCTTGAAAGAATGGTAGGATGCAGCGGGATCATCGCAGCGGGGACAGGAGCCGAGGGCCCTCACCAGCAGGGGGATCACAGTGAACTCGAAGCTGTGCCAATGAAGCCCCTGCCAGACTGACAGGCGCACACACACACACACACCCCTAGCAAAGTCATGGACACACAGTACAATGCTCAGGCAGGGCCTCTTTGTTGAATGAAAGGAAACGATTCCAATTGAAGCACTCCAAACATGTTTTGTTTCTTCCTTCACACCTTTGCTTATGACATGTCCTTTGATTCGGGAGAGAAGTCTTTGTTCATCTTCTTTGCCGATCTGAATCCTATTCCATCTTACAAACCCAGTTTGTTTTCTCTGTACATTCCTGATTTTGGCCTCCGCTGGCTTTTCCTCCCTCTTCTTATAAGGTTCTCCAAGTCATTCATCTAGTGCCTACCATATGTCCTATGTATCTGTCATAATGGACCTATTTCCAGAAGAGATTTGATGGGGGCTTTCAAGTTCTTAAAAAATAATATCATGTAGTTTTACAAGAATTTAAAAGGAAGATCAGGGCCGGCCGAGTAACGCGTTGGTTAAGAGCTGGCTTGGGACGCCAGAGGGCCCTGGTTCGGATCCCATATATGAGGGCCAGCGACACTGCCCTCTACAGCTAAGATGCTGAACAACAGCGCAACCTGGAGCTGGGCTGCCGTGAGTCGCCGGCGACGGCGTAGGCTGCAGCCCCTGCCAGAAGCCGGCGACTGATGTGCCTCGCCCGGGAAGAGCGCAATGATGGTGCCAACATGGGCCAGTGAAGCAACGTCCTCCACAACTAGACTGAAGAAAACAACAGCAACTTGTCTGTTCCCCTTCCCCCAATTCCCCAGCGCTGTTCCCATCCCCCAATTCCCCAATAAAATCTTAAAAATAAATAAATAAATAGGAGATCAGAAATAATTTCAGAAGAAAAAGATCATTGTACCAAGAAGCTAGGAAAAGCAATTACCAGGAATTGCTGGAGGCCAAAGTAAAAAGATAAACACACTAAGCATATAGCAAGTTCTTGAACTCTGATAAAAGGAAAGCCACAATTCCATGAAGACAGATTTTTTTTTTCCTGACATTAAATTCTAGGAGGAGTTTGCTCCTGGCTTTTCATGTATGCTACACAGTCATTTTACGTGTTTATCTCAAGAATCTGTTAGGTCCTTTAGGACAAAGACCATGTCTTAGACTATATATATATATATATATATATATATATATATATATATATATATATATATATATAACTATATATATATAGTTATGTAACTATATATATATATATAGTTATGTACACACACACACACACACACACATACACACACACATTGTATAAGTGTTCAAATATTTGCCAATAGACTAAGGACCCACAGTTTTCTTGCCAATCTGGACACGTCAATGTGTCTCAGGACCTCAAGATGATCAGAGTAATAGAGCCATCAACTCTCTTGGCAAGAAGGACCCTCAGACCATTTGATTGTGCCTCTAGGTCCCCTGTCACCTCAATGATGAGATTTTAAAGATACTCTCACCCCAACCGCTGTCACCAGTTTGGGGCTTGGTTGGGGCTAGGGGCTGGAAGGTCCACACTGGCTTTATCCTCATGCTTCTCCTCTCTGCTCCTGATTTTGTTGATTATCCTTTGCCTATCTTTCTGTCCCCACCACAGATTCTCCATCCCTTTGAATGGCAGGGCTTTACCTTATTAACCTTTGATTCCCTGCAATAACTAGCACAGTGCTTTGCACAAAGGAACTGCCTTTCTTTATCAATGTAAGGAAACTGAATTGGAAAAAGGTCTCCGGGTAGGCCTTTCCATTATTCTACCCTGCTCCCCTCAGACAAACCCTCCAGCCATAGGATAGAAGCTCTTCCTATGCCACACAAGCAGTCCAGAAAGGTTAAAATGCAGGTTACTAAAGGAATTGAAGACTCGAGGGTCCAAAGATGTATTCTCTCACCCTTGTCTCCCTATGCCCCCCTCCCAAAGTGCACCGGGCAACCCTTCAGCAAAGAAAAAAAACCAGGGCCGGCAGAGTGGCGCGCTGGTTAAGAACTGGCTTGGGATGCCAGAGAGCCCCAGTTTGGATCCCACATGAGGGCCAGTGACACTGCCCTCTACAGCTAAGACAGTGAACAACAGCTGCCTGGAGCTGAGACAGTGTAGGCTGCAGCCCCTGCTGCAGTGGGTTGCCATGGGCTACCATGTGTGGCCAGCAGCCAGCATAAGTGGCCAGCAGCAGGGGAGTGATCTGCCTCCACCGGGAAGATCGCAATGATGGTGCCAACTTGGGCCAGTGAAGCAACGTTCTCCACAACTAGACTGAAGAACAAAAAGGATAGCAACTTGTCTGTTTCCCTCCCCCAATTCCCCAATAAAAATCTTAAAAACAAAAACAAAAAACTTGTACTCTGTAGGTGCTCAGTCAATATCTATTAAAATAAGGTAACAGCAAAGCTACCTTGAACATAGTAAGTACTCAATAAATATCTCTTAAGTTGAAAAGTGTAACACATCTCCTTTGCACATAGTAGGTGCTGGATAAATATCTTTTAAATGAAGGTGGTCGTAGGACTGCTGCCTTGCATATAGGAGGCCCCCTGTAAATGACTATTAAATCAAATAGTAGCAGACACTCACTCCTGAGAGAACCCGGGCAGGGGCAACATTAATCAAAGCCCAGGCACAGATCCATGAATGGAAATGCGCATCTCCAGGTAGCGAGCGCTTTCTACAGGGCTGGAGAGGCGCGTGACAGCGCGCGGCCGCGGTGCGGACACCGCGCTCTTTCCCGAGCCGCGGACCCACCGCGTGCTCCCGGGCATTGATTAGCTATCGCGATCCATTCCCCACCCAGGGGCGGGAAACGGCCGCCGCCTCCAATTGTCACTTCGGGGCCGCACCTGGGAGCCCCCGCGCCACGGTCCCCTCCCGGGGCAACCGCCCACCCTGGCTTCTCCTCAGATTCCGGAGAGTTGCGGGCAGAACAAAAGCCAACGCCGGCGGGCTTCCGAAGGCTTGCCAGGTGGCGATCAGCCCTGGCAGAGGCTGGGCGAGCCGGTCCGGACCGAGCAGTGATGTCAAACCCTACGCTTTGCCGGTGGCCGCCCGCCCTCCCCCAGCAGCTTCGGGCTAGGGATTACCCAGCTGGGGAAAGCCGCGGGGCTTCCCTCGCGCCCCACTCTCGCGGGCCCCCGCCCCGGGTCCGCGGAGGGGCAGAGTGGGCGCCTCCGTCGGGTGGGGCGCGGAGGGCCCCGCATTAACCCTTGAACGAGACGGGAAGGAGGCTGGAGGGGAGGACGGCGGAGACCCCACCACCGAGATCCAAACCTGAACTCGCAGTGCGAACCGCCCCTCGACTCCCCAAAACGCGCTGAACAGTCCCCGGAGGTGGGGGGGGGTCCCCTCGCGGCACCCGGTTCCTATAATCTCCACTAAACACTTCCCCCGGGAGTCCAGCGGCAGCCTTGCCCTGCGAACCGCCCACCCGGGGACAACACCCGCGCGCGGTCCGAGGAGCAGGGGGTCCCGGGGGGCGGCCAGGGCGGGCCCGCAGGACGCATCCCGCCGCTCCGAAACTCGCTCGTGGGGTATCTGCTCGGTTTCTTGTTTTGAAGGTTATTTTTTTAGGCTGAGGTGGAAGGTGCAGACCGACGGGAAGTATCATTTCTTCCCTCTCCCCGGCTTCTCCGGCGCCGGTTGAACTCCGAGGGGGGCAGGCAGCCGGGAGAAGAAAGAAAGCGACGGGGGAGCCACTTACCTACGGCAGAGCCCGAGAGCGCGGCGGCCAGGCGCCGGCAGCGCCTTTGTCTGCGGTCGCGGCACCGGCGCGCTCCGCCAGGC
>NW_017732086.1:749102-770683 GCF_001890085.2 Hipposideros armiger
CTCGAGCCGGGCCCCGCCCCCGGCCCGCTGGGCCCCCACCTGCTGCGGCGGCCAGCGGAGAGGAGCCCGGCCCAGGGCGGCCGCCTTCCCCGTGCGCCCCGCTCCCCCCTCCCACAGCCTCCCGGCCGCAGGACCGCGCGGTTCCGGGGCGGGGCGGGGCGCGCACCATGTAGACCAGCCCTCCCCGACCTAGCCCCTCGGAGTCCATCTCACCTGAGGGGCCGAGCGCCCGCGTGTTCTGAGTCGAGCCCCAGTCCCGGGGTAGCCTGGCCTTCCCGCCTGGGCGCACGCTCTCCAGAGCCCTCCGTCCCCCTAGAAGCCCGTCCTCTCTCCTCCCCGGAGGAGGGGACCCCTCGGGCTCTGCTGGAGAGGGAGGGGGTGGCGGGAAGCGGGGTCCTCCCCAGCCCGAGCCGAAATCCGGCCTCCCCGCCAGATCAGCCCCACGCTGCTGCGGCGGCGAGGGCGCGGGGCAGAGGAGGAGCTGGTGGGGACCGGGTGGCCCCCGGTTTTGGAGCCTGGCGGTCGCCTGCCGGCGCCGGGCCGGGGGAGACCCGGGTGGGCGGGAGGCGGGAACCAACCGGAGGGGTGAACGGGCGCAGAGCGCACGTGCACGGGGCCAGAGCGCGCCCTGGATTCAGACGCCGCCACCCGGGCTGTGAATCTGTGCTTCTCTGCACGGCAGCCGGGATAAAACTGACAGAAGGGAACCAACACTTTGGAAGCCAGAGAAAAAGGAAAGGGAAGCCACCAGCCCCGAAACACTGGCAATACCTGCTGTTTAGGTGGTGCCTTCTAGCAAATCCAAAGCGGTCCACACTGATTAGGTGTGTGCACCCCAGTGGAATAGTGGTGAAGCCGCTCTTCTAAGCTGAGAAAAATATGATAACCTAGATATTGTATAATGAGGTCGCTATTGGGTTTAGCTGCCCATAAGCCCTCCCTTCTCCCAACTCCCAAAACATTCAGAGAGAGAACCTCATTTTGACACTTTACAGGTTCTGCTGTATACGACGGTTATTTATGCTTCATCCCCCATCTCCAACTCCAGAGCCCAGTACAATTCAGGTGCATAATAGGTGCTCAATAACTGCTGAGAAAAATTAACGTGTGAATCCTATTACTGTGCTAATTGTGACGTGGGCAACAATATAAAAATTTTAAATTGGGGGATCATATTGGAAAATGCAAGTGGGTAGAACAGTGATGGCTGTATGAAGAGTAATAAATGTTAGCTGTAATTATTATATAGATACAATTGCTATTCATCATATGTATGTAGGTAGTGGGTTAAGGATTACATGCTAAGTTAGAGATAGCAAATGTGTGTGTATCTGTGGTTAAGGCGTTCCAATGTGTCTTCCCCAAAGAGAACATTTTAACATTTTGTTTTTTTAATTTTCATTACAAATAAGTATTATCAGTTCAGCGGGTATGCATAAATATGAAATATTCCATGTTGACTTATTCATTTTTATAACATCTTTTCTAGGAAGAAACAAGAGGCCCCAAGGATGCTCATTTTGTCCAAAAGAGCCAGAAACTGAAATGTCCCACCACATGAAACCCGCTAGGGTAAGGGTTTGGTGACCTGAATGAAGAGGCCGACCCAGGAGGACACCAGGAAAGCTCCGATCTCCCTCCTGGGTGTTTTAGATTAGTCTTGGGTCTGTGAAACTGCTCTTGGGAGCAATGTTCTTGTCCATGTGAGATAATTTATCTCTTCCATTTGGCAACCGGGAAAATGTAATTTTCTCCATGTGATGAGCATGAATGAGTGGCTCGTGCATAGTGAATGGCCGTCCTCCAAGTAGTGCGACAAGGGTGTAAAATATGCATTTTAATATCAGAGTCCATTGCCACACAATACCAGGGGAGTGAATGGGAACTGGGATATTTATCTGAGTACCCTCCATGACATGTGTATCACCTGTGTATCAATGGGTTGGTCTCCTGTGGATGCTGCTATCAGGAAAGAGATTAGTCTTTATTTTTACCCTGAGAGAAGACTCCTAAAGAAACAGCTGGGGCCTAGGAAGGGATCGTTCAGCAGAAAATAACCATACAGAGCCCAGGGGTTGGGAAGATCACCAGGTCATTTTAGGGCTTTTTTTTTTCCTGGGAGTAAAAATGTACCAGCTTTCCCCCATGCCTATGACTAGAAACCACAAGCTGTACCCTAGTGGCTAGGCCAGGGGTGCCAATATCTGTGGTGGTCCTGGAGGACGCAAAGGTAGGGAGTTGCTGAATGGAGCAGGAAAGTGCCATGCCTGCCTTGCTTAGGGTATTTAGATATAATGTTTTTAGTATACTTGTATGTACTGCCGAAGTGAGAACGATATAATTTTTTTTAAAGGTTTTTATTGGGGAACTAGGGGAAGGGGAACAGACAAGTTGCTGTCCTTTTGTTCTCCAGTCTAGTTGTGGAGGACGTTGCTTCACTGGCCCAAGTTGGCACCATCATTGCACTCTTCCCGGGTGAGGCAGATCAGTCGCCGGCTTCTGGACGGCCGCTCACTGTGGCTGCTGGCTGCTCATGCTGGCTGCTAGCTACTCATGGTAGCCCATGGCAACCCACTGCAGCGGGGGCTGCAGCCTACACCGAGCTGGCAACTCACAGCTGCCCAGCTCCAGGTCAAGCTGTTGTTCAGCATCTTAGCTGTAGAGGGCAGTGTCACTGGCCCTCATATGTGGGATCTGAACCGGGGCCCTCTGGCGTCCCAAGCCAGCTCTTAACCAACGCGCTACTCGAGCGGCCCAATTTTTTTTTAATATTATTGATATAGACTGAATGTTTATATCTCACAAAAATTTGTATGTTGAAACCTAATCCCCAATGTGATAGTATTTGAAGGTGGGGCCTTTGGGAGGTGATTAGGTGGTGAGGGTGGTGCCCTCAGGAATAGGATTAGTGCCTTATAAAAGAACGTGGATTGAAGATAGTGGTCTAAGAACCAGGAAGCCAGCTTTCACCAGACACCAAATCTGCCAGCACCTTGCTCTTGGACTTCCCAGCCTCCAGAACTGTGAGAAATAAATGTTTAAGTCCCCCAGTCTATGGTATTTTTGTTATAGCAGCCTGAATGGACCAAGACAATTGTGCTGACCAAATTCATCTCTCATGACACCCATTTTTTACTTGAGTCTAGGTGGAGGAGGGGAGGAAACTTAGATTTATTAAACACAGTTTTTTCCCACCCTGCCTTTTCTACTCCAAGGAGGACTTGGCATCAGGGCCAATGACTTTACGTATGGCCTCTTTCCAAAGGGTTAGGACTGGTCCTGTTTAAACAACCAACTGAACTATGACTTCTAGAAGATGGAGTCACCACAGCAGGGGTATATAAATATACCTGTGCTATGCCAGGCATCCTGCTTCTCTTGGCTTGCTCCCTTTTGGGAATAGTCTGATCCATCTCTCTCTCTCTCTCTCTCTCTCTCCATGTATATCTCAATCTTTCTCTGTGTATGTCTCTCTCTGTCTCTCTCATCTTGCTGTTATTGTCTGTCTTCTATCTATCTATCTATCTATCTATCTATCTATCTATCTATCTATCTATCTATCTATCTCATCTCACTTCTCTCACACACACATACCCTTTTTCTTTCTCCTCTCTCTTTTTTCATATGTGCTGCCTGTCTGGCTGGGCAGGTGAGACAGGCCTGGGGCTATTCTCACACCCTGGGACCTCAGGTCTAGAAATTAGAGATAACCCGCTCTTCACTTTCATCCCATGTGGCTCTGGAAAGGCCTTTTCTCACCAGCAGAGAGATGAGCTCGAAGACACAGGCATAGACAGGGAGAAGGAAGTAGCAGGCTCTCGGGGTGCTTGGTTTTAACGATAGGCTAGTGATTCCAAACCTATATGTTCACTAGAATCACCTAGGAAATCTTTAAGTACGCTGAGAAAAAGAAGCAATAGTTGGTCACGATGACCCTCTTACCAATGTCTGTCCCCATTTATAGTATCCTGCCTTCCCTCCTTTCATTGTAGATAAATTGTCCCTGCTCCATAGGAAGTCACCCTCCCCTAGTGTGCACGATCCCACTTCCTCTCACTTAGTCAAGGACATTACTCTATAAATGCCCTCCTCTCTCTTTGCTTATCCGTTTTTCCTCATTGCTGGGTCATAAGCAGCAACTTTCAAATATGGTTTAATGTTCCCATCTTTAGAAAACAAAACAAAAAAACCCAGACACTCTTTTGACTCCATTTCTCTCCAGCTGCTTTCCCAACTCTCTTCTCTTTACAACAAACCTCTGCAAAACAAAACTTGCCTCTTATTGTCTTGAATTTCTCTCTTTAACCCATTCTAGTTATCTCTCCTTGGAGACTGCTCTTGTCAAGGTCATCTGTGATCTCCATGTTTTTAAATTTAATGACCAGTTCTCAGGCTTTATCTTATTTGACCTATCCAGCGTTCAACATAGTCAATCATTCTTGTCTTCTTGAAATACTTTTCTCATTTGGCTCCCAAGGCACTTCTGGTTTTTATTCAACCTTACTGGCCCTTTGGGAAACAACAAATGCTAGCTACTCAAAACAGCACAGCAAACAGTATATAAAATGGAAAAGTACTTGTGCCATATCCACCAAATTCAGAAACAAGACAGAGATGCTTACTATTATCATTATTAACATTGTCTTAGAGGCTAAAACAAAGCAATAAAACATGAAAATGATATGGTAGATACAACTCTTCAAAAGGAAAATACAAAAAAAGTCTTCATGTATAGGTGCTACAATTATACAGCTAAAAACTTTAGACTCTAGTTATTTTTCTTTTTACAAAATATTTTACAAAAATTAATAAGGTTGTGGTAAGGTAGCTAGAAATAGTATAAAAATAAATAAAACTAAAAGCTGGTTCTTTGAATAAAAAAACAATAAAATATGTACACTCCTCAGAATCCCAAATAAGGGGAAAAAATAAAGAAAACATAAAGAATATTATCAATGAAAAAGGTAATATAAGCATAGATTTGAGATATTCTAAAAATGATAAAAGGAAATTAAGTGCAATTCTCTAGCAAGACATTTAAATTAGTTATTTTTACTTTTTATTATCAGACACTGTTGTTGCTTTCACAGGGCTCACAGTCTAGTGGAGATACATATTAAATAGTCATTCACTGCCTAATGACATTTAGATGAAGGACGGATTGCATCTACAATGGTGGTCCCATGAGATTTTAATGGAGCTGAAAAATTCTTACCATCGAGTGATGTCATAGCCATCGTGAGATCATAGCTCAACATTACTCACCTTGTGGTGATGCTGGTGTGAACAAACCTACTGCACTGCTAGTCATATAGGTGTATCGCATGTTCACAATTATGTAAAGTATGTAATACTTGATAATGATAATAAATGACTATATTACTGTGTTATGTATTTACTACTATCCTTTTTTAATCATTAGTTTTGAGTGTACTCTTTCTCCTAATAAAAAAATAGTTTGCTGTAAAACAGTAGGTTGTGTCATGTCAGTAGCGGCCTCATACGCCTCGTGTTTACCACATTTCTTGATTGTATCTTTTTCTCTTGTGCTTTATTTAATCTTGTGTTTGTACAGTAACAGGCTGGACAGGCTTGCAGCCCAGGAGCAGTAGGCTATACCATACAGCCTAGGTGTGTAGTGGGCTAGACCATCTAGGTTCATGTAAGACACTATGATGTCTGCACAAGGACGAAATAGCCTCATGATGACTTTGTCAGACTGTATGCCTGTCATTTAAGTGGTGCATGACTGTACATGCTTAAACAAAAAAAATTGATTTTCCTTGTATGAAAAGCCTAACTAGCAGACCTAATCTCATTTGGTGGGGGAGGGGTGTCAAAAAAGGCTTCCTGGGGAAGCAAAAATTAAGTTTTATGTGGAACAGCAGAAGAGTGGCTGAGGCCGAGTGAACAGTGTGAGAAAAGGCCCAGGAAAAGATTGGAGCATTTGAAAATGTCACAGGCTGGAGGACAGGGTGGGTGGAAGGGAGAACAACCAGAGACAGAGTCAGGGTACAAATTGTGCAAGGCTTTGTGGCCCATGGCAAAAATTTCAGCCTACAACCTAAGTGTCATGGGAAGCCCTTTTAGCATTTTAAACAGGGAAGACTTGAGCCCCTACTGTGCTAAATGACTTTATCTGAAAGGTCTGCAAAAAATTGTAACCATGCAGTCAGCCAGGCAGCATTTCCCACTATCCCTTGTCCCTAGCATCATTGAGTGATAACTGGTACCCCTCTTTACCCCATGACTTCCTATCTTAGAGGTTTGTGGAAATTCTTCAGCACTTTCAAGGCAAGTCAATCCAGGTATTAGGTATCAAGTGGTTTGGACAGATCTTGACTCGCACCTGATTCCCACAAACAGAGCCAACCTCTGAGCCTGCTTACTTCCCAGAAGGTTCTTGGCTGGTTTGGATCGTCCCAGCATTCTCTTCTTTCAACTTGTGATAAGACCTACCTGAAATTCTAACTCCATGTTCCCTGATCTGTCCTTACCTCACCCAGTCGTATGGTTTTCAAACTATACGTCATAACCCCTCATGGGCTGTGTAATCAATTTAGCAGATCTTGCCAGCATTTCTGAAACACTGAAATAGAATACAATAGAAAACATCAAAATTCATTGTACATGATGAGAGTATCGTCTGATGACTTTTCATGTCAGATATAGATTTGTGTGGGGATTAGGATGTGTGTGTGTGCACGGGCCCCATAGATCACATCGTTAAATGGTTTTCTTAATTATGGGTCATGATCAGAAAAAGTTTGAGATCCACTACCCTACTTCCTCCCGTCTCCTGCTCAGCACAGGAATTTGAATCTAGTGAGGTCTGACTCTCCTGCTGTACCTCATTTCATTTATCCAACTCATATTTATTTATCGCCTGACATGTTAAAAAATCCTGTTCCTCTCATACAAACAACCCACTGCTATTGGAATATATTTGAGTTTTTCTCCTAATTGTAGAGCTTACCTTGAGGTTTTCTCCTCATTATCAACAGTGGGATGTACTTATAAAAGTGACCCATAGTTTGATGAGTAGCTCACACCCATAAGGACTGTTGGGGCCCAGGGCAGGCCGCCACCAAGATATCCCACAATGTCATATTGATTATTTTGAATTAAAACCACTTGAATATAAGGAATGGAGGCATCATATATAAACAATTCTTTCAAGAAGTTTTGCCTGTATATGACTTAAGAGCCTGCAAATATTGCTGAGCTTTGACCTAGATTTTTCACTTCTGGAGATCTCCCCAAAGGAAATAAATCGAGATTTTGTCAAAGATTTAGGCACAAGGATGATAACTGCAGCTTTACCTATAATAGATAAATTTTGGCAACAATGTAAATACCAAACAATGGGAAAACTGTTAAATAAATTACGGCGTGTCTTCATGACAGAATATTGTTCCAGCCAATAAACATAGTATTTTGAAAGAATTTCTTAATGGCGTGAAATAATACTCATAATGGGTCAAGTTAAAAAACAGGTGCTTTCTCAAAAGTGCGAGCTCTGAGCAACAGAGGTTCGACTCCTGGCCTGAGCTGAGCTGCTGCTGAGCTTCAACAGGTGGCAGGATGGCTCAGCTAAAAACAAAAACAAAAACAAAAACAGGTTATAAAAATATGGTTATAAGTTTGTTATATACAATATGTTATTGATAGGCAAAAAAAGGTAGGAAAGAAATACATAAAAATATCAAAAGTTATAGGAGAATCTTTTAAGTTTTCATTTGCCTCTATGTTTCAAAATTAGCATTTGTTATTTCTATAATCAGGAAACTTTATTTTTAAAAAACAATGAAATTTGCTACAAAGGAAAAGAAATAGAGTAATGACTGTGAGGTTGACCCTAGAAGGACATACACCTGAAGAACAAGTAGGTGTTGTTGTTTTTTTAGAAATGGGGTTTCCTGTTTGGTTTTTTTTAAAAAGATTTTTATTGGGGAATTGGGGGAAGGGGAACAGATAAGTTGCTGTCCCTTTGTTCTTCAGTCCAGTTGTGGAGCACGTTGCCTCACTGGCCCAAGTTGGCACCATCACTGCGCTCCTCCTGGGCCAGGCAGATCGGTCACCATCTTCTGGACGGCTGCTCACTGTGGCGGCTGGCCACTCACATTGGCTGCTGGCTACACACGGTAGCCCATGGCAACCCACTGCCACAGGGGTTGCAGCCTACGCTGTCGCAGGCGACTCTTGGCAGCCCAGCTCCAGGTTGAGCTGTTGTTCAGCTTCCCAGCTGTGGAGGGCAGTGTCACTGGCCCTCATATGTGGGATCCGAACCAGGGCCCTCTGGCATCCCAAGCCAGTTCTTAACCATTGCGCCACTCGGCCAGCCCACAAGTAGGTGTTTTTAGCTTCTGAAAATGAGGTCTATCCAGCCCATCATGTTTCCTTTACAGGTCAGGCTGCCAGGAGCCTCGGAAGCAAATCTGATGTTTAGTCACAAGTATATTATTCTGTTTTGTTTGCATATTTGGTTTACCCACTTTCTTGGGCCTCAGTTTCCTCATCTGAAAGGATAAGAAGAAGCATGTTGAATAATTTAGCCCAAGTGTCAAGGCCTCTCACCATGGCCCCAAAGCCCCTTTGGCCAAGAAACACAGGTAAGAGACAGCAAATAGCCCTCGTGACAAGACTCAGATCAGAGACCTTTATGTGGACTGAAAACACTATACAGCAGTTGGACAACTAATCCCCATCTTGTCATATCAGATTGGGAAGAGGAGAGGCAAGTCCCTCTCATTAATCATACCCAGGTGACCGCTCTTGTTACATCTGTGGCAGCGTCATGACAGTCTAGCCATGGAGGGGCACTATGAACTTATGAGACATAAGAGGACAAATTCATGGGACAGACTCTTGGAAAACCCAGAATTGTCCCCTTCCCTTTGATAGCCTTGATGCTCAGAAAGGTTCTTTGCCAGGTCACACCTCAATCTCTCATGCAAAATCTGAGGGAGACCTTCAAGGAGTCCATGTCACAAAGGTGTAAAGACATAATCTTGACCTGGGGGGCATACATTTAATGCTAGCCTTCTATTGTTCATGGCTGCAGTATGTGATTTTGTTTGAGGAGTTGTGAGTTTCTCAAAAGGAGTAAATTGCATATTGAATTGGTTTTCCACAACCTAGCCCAGCACTGTCCAACAGAACTTTCTGCAACGATAGCTGAGCTGTCTAACACAGTAGCCACTAGCCACAAGGAGCAATTGAACACTTGAATGTGACTAGGTGTGGCTGTAAAGCTGAACTTAAATTTTTATTTCATTTTAACTAATCTAAATTTAAATTTTAAAAGCCCCCTCATTAGGCAGCACAGTCCTTATCCTAAATAAGTCCCTACAAATACTGATGTTAATCATGTTACAGCAACCTGTGTCTACTTCCCCTGCATTTCTTCCAGAACTGTTTAAGGCAAATAAATGCCATCTCATCAGCAAAATTAAACATTTCCTATGGGCACAGATACAGTTTTCTCTTTGTTTTGACTCTTAAATAGTGCCTAGCACAGAGTTAGCCACATAATATTTAACCATTATTATTTATTGAGATAGATAATGTGAGGGGAAAGATTTGATTAGTTCAAAAAGTTGAATCTTCCTTTCTTCATCTTCTCCACCCCACCCATTGTGTCTGTACTCAAGGAATCTACCCCTCTCCTGTCCCCTAGTCACACCACATGGACATTGTTAATCCTGAAGAAGCTAATGACAATATTTAGCTTTGATATCTCTGTGTTTCTCATCAACCATCACAAACTCTGCCAGCACTCTGAGACTGTAATTCTTTTAGGCAAAGACGCACTGTTAAGATGCCTGAGAAATGGTAGCGTAGGGAATCCCAAGAGACCATCCCTCTATAAAAACAATGAATAAATTGGAAAAGCTGTCAAAGTCAATTTTATTGGAACTCTGGAAACTAGACAAAAGTTTATGGCAACCAGATAAATGCTTAATCAAGAAAAAGGAGGCTGTAGGAAATCTTTGTGGCATTTTAGCTTATCCTGGCCCTATCCCCACTTCCCTGGATCAGCAGCATTCTTGAAGATGGAACCTGCATTACTGGTGTGGATTGCTGGTACTGGAGGAAATAGAGCAGATCTTATTCTCAAAGAATTGTGGTTGCTTGGTTTGACGTGTCTGATGGCTCCCTGAACTTCTTGCGTAAAGGTGTTTCTTCTACTGTGCCTCTCAGAAGTGGTGAGGCAGCTATCTGAGGGCATCTGTCAGAAACATTTAAAGGCAAATGCATTAACCACTCTGCTGGAGCAAAGGATAACAGCTGGGGCACACAACAGGCACACAAAAAAGACACACAAGAAATTGATGGGAAGTGAGAGACTTTAGGAATAGCCTCTCACATATTCCTAGGAAAAGCTCCCACATATTCCTGGGAATCTAGAAGACAACGCACATGCCCAGGGCAGGGCGTATGCTCAGAAAAGATCAGAGAAGGCTCTACACTTTCACCTCTGGCTGACCTTCATGCTGTGCAAGCAGGAAGTGAAGGCTAAGGCAGAGTCATAAACTGCCCAGCTTAGTGTTGATGGCATGCCCCAACATACACACACACACACACACACACACACACCCCTCATCTGCAAAGACTTGGGTATTTTTCTGGTGTTTGGTTTCAGGCATTTCAGGAAATCTCTGTTGAATCACTAGCTGACTATTAAGCTAATTAAACAGAGACTTTAATGGGCACATATGACAAAGAATATAGGTTTTTTAACATTAGTTCAAAAAAGTCACTAAACAAACAGTAACCATGAGCATCAACAACAAACCCTCAGGAGGTAGGAAAATCTGACTTCCAGAGGTGGAGCATTAAAACATTCAAAATGTCTGGTTTTCAACAAAAAATTATGGAGCATGTAAATAAACACAGGGGGAAGAGGAAATAGGAGGTGACTGCTTAGTGCATACAGGGTTTCTTTTAGGGGTGATGAAATGTCCTGGAATTAGATAGTGGTGATGGTTGTACAACATTGTGGACATACTGGAAACCACTGTATTGTACACTTTCAAATGGTTAAAATTGTGAGTTTTATCTTATGTGAATTTAACCTCAAAAAAAAAAAATCTCGGGCCGGCTGAGTGGCGCATTGGTTAAGAGCTGGCTTGGGACGCCAGCTCTGAGCAGCAGGTCCCTGGTTCGGATCCCACATGAGGGCCAGTGACGCTGCCCTCTACAGCTAAGATGGTGAACAACAGCTCGGCCTGGAGCTGGGCTGCCGTGAGTCATCGGCAACGGCATAGGCTGCAGTCCCTGCTGCAGTGGGCTGCCATAAGCTACCATGTGTGGCTGGCAGCCAGCATGAGTGGCTGGCAGCTGGTGTGAGCTGCCAAGAGCTACCGTGAGTCGCCGTCCAGAGGCTGGCGACCGATCTGCCTCACCCAGGAAGAGCGCAATGATAATACCAACATGGGCCAGTGAAGTGATGTCCTCCACAACTAGACTGAAGAACAAAAAAAACAACAGCAACTTGTCTGTCCCCCTTCCCCCAATTCCCCAGAGCTGTTCCCCTCCCCCATTTTCCCAATAAAATCTTTAAAAAAAATAAAAAGCTCATTGCAAAATATATACTTAAGCAATATGCTGGGGCTTTGATTTGATAGACTAATGAAGTAATTTTGCAACTTTCCCCAGCAATTTCTCTTTTTGCCTTTAGATACACACCTTAGTAATTCCAGGTCTGCTGGGTTCATCATATGAGCTGGTCTGTAATTGAGGGCTTATTTTTGGGTGGCATTTGCCATGGGTCTTGTTGTCAGGTTCAGGTTGTCACATGAAGTACGTGTTTTTTTCCCAGCATCCCCTAAATGCAACATTTCCAAAACACAACTCTGGTTTCTTCCCATACTGTCTCCCTCCACCACCCTACATCAGCAGAGAGCGTTTCCCCACACTATTTTGGATAGGTTCCTTACAGCATGTCCAACTAACCCTCATGTCTGGATAGTTAACCTCCTAAATGGCTTTCAAATTTGTTTACTTCTCTTCATCGTCACTGCCACCACCTTTATTCAATGGGCCACCATTGCTTATCTGTACTAATATAAGAGACTCCCAACTGTCTCACTCACCACATGCTCTCTTAACCCTTTTTAGTCTATTCTCCATATTCAATCCATTTGCATTTTTAAAACGCAAATCTAATTATTTCCCTCCCTCATGCAAAGCCTTTAATTGGCTTCCCATTGCTCTTAGAATAAAATTCTCAAGTGTTGAAATGGTCTGCAAGGCCCTGTGTGACCTGGCTCCTCTCCAGCCACCCCACTGACTCGTTACACTCCTATCTGGAAGATTCTCTCTGCTTCTCTCTACATCAGGGCAGTTCTATACATGCTCATTTCTTTCTAGAACATTCTAGGTCCTCTCCTCTCTGCACTTACTCAGTCATGCTCATTTTCAGAGCTTAGATGATGAAATGTCACTTCCTGAAGGGTCTACCTCCCAGGCTTGCATAAGTTACCCTGTGTGGGCTAAGTGCTCAGGGCTCCTCTTTTATGTACATCTTACTCTTATAGTTTATGTGATCAATTGCTCAGTGTTTGACTCCCCCACTAAAATGTGAGACCCATGAGAGCAGGTACTGCCTTGGTCAACGCTCTGGCCCCAGTACCCATCACAGTCCGTATGCATGGCAGGGGGTTAATACATATCTGTGGGCTTAATATTATGGAATGCAATTAGGTCTCACAGACAACACCTTACTAATCAGTTGGCACCTTAGTGAGAATGAGTTGACAGCCTGCCAGAGAAAGAATGCATCCCAGGTGTGCTGCAAGATCTGTGCTCCTTATCACAGGAGCAGGGTGGGGTGATAAGAGTGGGTTTGGGTGCAGCCATCGCCAAGGAGCCTTATTCTGAGCCAGCCAAGCATATTCAGGATCCCAGAAGAACTATATATGAGCTGTCCTCCACTCCCCATTTCAGTGTCCTATTACAACACACTTCATTCCCAGAACAGTGGAATCTAAGGAGTGAATTATCCATTCTGTTCAACATGACTTTCCAGGCTTTTCAAACAATTCAGAGGTTTTTTTTTCTAGATTCTCAGGTTCCCCAAGTGGCTACCCCCTTGCAGGGGGTTAGAGAACCATCTGATCCTGGAATCCTCTCTATTTCTCTCTTATCTCCTTTCCTACAGCTTCTGAGTCCTTTTTAATTCGTTTGTTCCTCCCATAGTCCCTGTCCATCCCCAGTCCACCCCAAGGCCCCATGTCTTCCTGTGGTATGTTGCCAGTGTCAGGTGTCAATCATTCAGCTTCATTCAGTTTCACAGCTCAGGTGGGGTCCAGCAGTGGGGAGAGGTAAAAGAGAGGGGAGAGGACACAGGCCCTCATCATGAAGTGACCTCAGGGAGAGTGATGGGTAAACAATCAGACCTTTCATCCTGCCAATTTTAACCCCCTGCCAACTTATTTCCTGGACATTCTAACACTAAAGAGAATATATGTTTCCTACTCTGCCTCTAGTTCCATTACCAAGGATCCCTCTGTTAATTTAGCCTCAGGATGTGCGAGGCAGGATCCCCAATGTGGGACAGAAAACCTGTAGTGACCGGGCACTAAGAGGAATGGCAGCAACGGGGAGAAGTGGGAGGTAATACAGGGGATGGAGGGAGGCTAAAGACAGCCTTCATCAACCTCACAGGCCTCCTGAGAGTCTGACATCATTCTGTATTTCTTGCAGAGAATGGGTATCAGGGAGGGATATTGCAAAATTATTTCTATAAGCTGTCTGAAACTAAGAACAATGTGCTGGAAATGACATTGAGCAAATAGACTCCTAACTCCTTCCTCGTGTGCTTCAGTTTTCTCCATCAGACTGCAAAGGGAAGAACAAATGTGGGTCAGACTAGGTGATCAGGGATGAGTGCAGGGCATATCTGAAGACTGATGAGCTGGTCCAAGTGCCTGAGTCTCCCAGCCTAAGTAGGCTGCTTCCTGGGGGAAATGAGAGGACCCATGAACAAGGTGGATCAGCCCAGACCATAACTTCAGAGGACCTTGGAGAAGGCGAGGGGTGGCAGAAGACTAGAAACACACTGAGTTTGAGGTCAGTTCAGATGACTTAGATCGTGGTTTGTGGGCATAGAGTGTAAAGGACGAAGTGGTCATAGAACCTGCACGGAAACCCTAACCTCATCTCCTTCCTTAGTAGGGATCCTGGGCTGGGAAACAGGATTATCAGCGGGTGATGCATCTGGGTTTCTGCAAAGTATTGGACACTATGAACACCTAAGAGCACCCATGCAAAAAAATCTGCACCAGCACCACTTGGAGATCAAGTTTGGGAGACATTCCTCGAGGCTATTGCTTCAGCTTGCTCTTGTCCTCAAACGGTTACCATTAAATTTAGTTGTCCTTGCACCAAGCCCATATTTGCTTCTATTTCCCAAAGGGCAAAATTTAATAAAATTAACCAGTGATAAATATAAGGTCCCATACTTCGGTCTGAAAAATCAGTTGCACATCTATAACACAAGAAAGGTGTGGTTTAGCTAGAGTGGCCCTATAAACCTCTTAAGAGTTTATAATGATTTGCCTCATTCTGAAAAGACCCTTGTAGCAAGTGCTACATGATCTTCATGTTGCATGACCTCTGTTCCCCTTTGATATGCGCCTATTAATTTTATCTCCATTCCCATACAGACTAAGTGTTTTCTTGACTAAGCGAGTTGATTTCCTTTCTCAAAGACAGGGCAGGAATGCCTCTGTCTTATGCATTTGTCATCCAATGACTCAATCAAAGTTAAACAGCCAAGAATTCACACCAAAGGGAACAGTGCAGAGGAGCCATATCTAAGGAAGCCCCCTGCATTCGTAGCATTCCTGAGAGTTGAAAAGCACTTTTCACCCGACTTGATCCTGTTCTGCACAATCCTATGAGATAAGCCGGTCAGGTGTCTCCAGCTGACTGATGGGGGATCAAGTAACCTGAGAGAAGCAAAGGCTTCCCAGCTTCTCAGTGTCAGAGCTGGGCCCAGACGCCAAGTTGCAACTTCAAGTTCAGCTCACGCTACAAATGAAACCATACAGCATGTATGTGTGCATAAAATAAATAGTTTAAAATCAGGTAGTCTAGTGAAAATTATTCCCCTGTGTATTTGTTTAATTCAACAACTATTAGCTATTAATATTTCACAACTGTTAACTCTGTAAAAGAACCTATTATGTGTAAATCACTGCTCCCATTGTTGGAGTGGGAGGGACGGCGGATGGCAAGATGCATCTCAGCCTCCGCCGCTTTCACGTAAGTCAGGAGCTCAGCCCATAACAGTAAGGGTGTGAGCTGGAGGCAACAGAATCCACCAGTGCAACGCAGAATTGGGGTGAGACGAAGATTTAGATTCCCACTCTCCACTCTGGTTGAATTCATTACAAGTTCAGAGGGAAGTGCCCAGAGGTGTTTTGTTTTAAACGGAAGCTTCATATTGGAATTTCAGATGCCTGTGACAGGCAATGGAAGAAGTCTGGTTTCAGAGCCCCTTTCCTCCGTGTCCCTGGGCTGCGGGTACCTCAATATGCCCTCTGTGTCTGCCTGGGGTTCATGGGCAACCGAGAGGAAGGCTCTGGGGTGACTGTTTAGTTTAGCTCAGTTGGTTAGAGTGTGGTGCTGATAACACCAAGGTTGCCAGTTTGATCCCCGCATGGGCCACTAACAGAGTCGACTATGCCATTGTAGCATGAAAGCAATGTGTAACCAATGACCATGGCTGCTCTCAATAAAAATTTTTTTAAAATTAAAAAAACCAAAAGAGAGGCAGGCTCTTCTGGTCCTCCTCTATCTGCTTCTTGAGTTAGTTTGGGGTTTGCATCTCTTGGTTCCTTCCTCCCTCAGCACCGTCCTGGTTTGTGACCCTTCCTTATTCCTGTCTCTGACCACAACTAATTCTGGTCCTTCTGAAGAACATTAATGTGCCAAGTTTGCAAAATAAAGCCTCAAACTCTTCCTCGTTTTAGATCAGAGTTAGTCCGCAGACCTTAAGATCACCTGAGAAAGAGTTAGAAATGCAAATTCTTGGGCCCCATTCTAGATCTACTAAAGCAAACATTCTGCAGCCCAGTGGTAACTTGTTTAAGGGGAGCAGAGTTTGCAACCCTAACACATGCTTCTTTGGGATATTGATTACTTTAAGCTGGTTATTTTTAAGAAAAAAAGACTCTAGAACAACCTTTGACCTTCCCTCCAACAGCCTAAAAGAATTTAGATAGAGGACCTGCTCCAGGTAGATAGGTAGACAGCTATCATCATAGATAACTATAGCTTGATATGAACTAGTGTGTGGTAGACAGGGAGGAACCGAGCAAGGACCACTTGATGAAACTTGATGTTCCCTTGTTAAAGATGGCCCAGCACACATTTATTTACCAAACATTTGCTTTTCCACCTGCATGTAACTTGCCTTCCTGCCCTCTGAAGACCCAAACCATTACCCCACCTCCTTTCTCCTTAGCTCAAGGTGGCATATACGCTTCAACTGCCCGATTTGTCCTTGGGTCTCATATTCTCAAAGAATGCTCATATGTACATATGTAATTAAATTTGATTATTTCTCCTGTTAAAATGATTATTAGACCAGCCAGAAGAACTAAGAGGGGAAAAGAGGAGACATTTTTTTCTTCCTCCCTCCCCCAACACTGTTTTAACAAGTCCTTTAGGTGATTCTGTTGTATGTCCAAATTTGAGACCCACTGGTTTAGGGAATTAGAACATCAAGCACAAGGACGTTTCCTTTGCCCATTTTCCTGTCCCTTCCTTCAAAAGTCAGGTTACACGCTGCCTCCTCTTGCCTCTTGTCCTGCCCGCTTTTTTTTTTTACTTCATCCTCCATGCACTACTCACTGGATTGAATCCTTCTTCGTATTGACTTTCCTTCCTTCTCTATGTGTTTGTCTGTCTTGGCTCTCAGGGCCAAAGCTATCTGAGTGGGCAGTCCAGTGTGAAAACACAGTATGCACTCTGCCCCCCGAATACCCAGGAGGAGCACGCATCACACACACACACATCCTCACACACACGCACACCCCCACGCCTCCCTTTTCCTGTGATGTCATCAGTTCACAGTGCACCCTGGGCTTTCCTGTAGCCAGGGACACACAATCTGTTCCAGAACTGCCCTTGTCATGCTGCAGAGTCTCCTGGGAGTCTTGACTCTGCTCCTCCTTTGACTCGTCCTCCTTTCTCCCAAGGAAACGTCTGTCATTCTCCTGCATATCACAGCCTTGGCAGGAAGCCCGTCTTCCTGCTCTGTTTAAGGCCAGATTATTCATGAGCCTGCTAAAGGCATCTTCTCAGTAATTTACCTAACCTTCTCAGACCACATTCCCCAACCAAGTGTTCTAGCTGCTTCCCCAATGGCAATCCCTTCTTATGTAGCTCACACTCTGTCAGTGTTTTATTCTAGCTCCTGCCTTTGCCAGAATTCAAGCTATGCATCCTGAACAGGTACATATCTCATCCTCTTAACCTGAATCCTTCCTTTTCTATCAGTCCATAGCCTTCCACCCATACTGCATTGACAGAATGTCCTCCTTGATCGATTTCACTGGGCTCTCCTTTTCTGATCACCCTAGCAAGCCATTGATAACTATACAGTTGTGTGGTCAGCTATGGTTAGTCTGTCCAATTTCCCTTTGGAACCTTGGTCAAGTCAAATGCAGTCATCCATAGACCCAGGGTACTTAGGAAATGGTGCTGCTTAAGAGATTCACATATAGAAAGTACCTATTCTAGACAAACCACTATTGTAAGAGCTTTGCATATAATCTTTTTAAATTAGATAATAAATTAAATAAATGAACCAATATAGAATTTTTATACTGGATGCCACTTGCCTGTTTTATCCACTCCAGGCACAGTATTGTGACTGTAACAGGGTTCACCAAGTCTGGACAAGCTACACACAACACTCCTGGCTGGTTTCTTTAACTACAGGACTGAATGCCATACTCTTCAAAGAGCGTATATTTATGGATAAAGAGATTGATATGTAGATTCTGATATGGCTGCATACAAAGTGACTATGAAGGAAACCATGAGTTCTGACCACACCCTCCAGCTCTTTCTCATAAGGAATTGTTGATAAGTTTTGATCAGTGTAGCCAAGATCATGCCCTATTGGGTCCAGTCTGGGGACTTCCTGCTGTGTCTGACACTGTGCATATCTATCCCACTGCTATAGTGAGATGCCTATTTCATGAGTTAGGCTGAGCCCTCAATCGTGAGTTTCCCACTAAAACATGTCAATAAGCTTCCTTTCAAGCTCAACCTTTATCAAATCGTTTCCACAAAGGCTGTTCCCACCAACACCTCCTGGGAGATGCTGGCTGCCTGCTCCCATAGTAAACAAAGTGTGTAGTGCCTCTCTGGTTGTCGAATATGAATGGTTTGTGTTTCTGTGTTCTTGGCTAACTGTATCCTGTCTGCAGGGCCAGCAAGTTTCTGCATGTGACGGCAATGGGATGAGTGTTTTAAATCTCTCTTGGGAGAAGAATAATTTCCTGAGTTGGAGAGGGACCCACAAGTACTCAATTCCGTGACACTTTCTGTGAAACACCATTGAATGTCTTTAGGGGTAGCAACAGGACAATGTTGTTTAATTATTACTTGCCCAGTATTATAAGGATTCTATTGTCCCCTTCTAAGAGGTATTACTGATCCTGTTATTTAGAAGAAGAATTAAGGAAGTTATGTGATTTGTCCAAGATGACCCAGCTCATGCAAGGCAGAGCAGGGTCCAAATCCACGCTCCTTCTACTCAGGCACGCATGCTCCAAGCCTTGGTTAAGGCGAGGTGTCCCTCTACTCTTCCACCAGCTGAGCTCATCCTGGACTGCTACTTTTTGACAGTCAGCCCCACCTGGACCATTTTTACCTGGACCTCATAAACCTCATTGTTCTTTCCACATCTGTGGTTTCTCAAAGCTGAATTACTCGTTGGGAGAGCTGGGGTAGCATAGAGGTAAGTACACAGCGAGTGGAACCCAGATCTACAGGTTCAACTCCAGGCTCTGCTATTTATTGGCAGTGTGACCAAGCAATGTGATGGTAATAATTGACCACCTATCTCTGAGGATTATGAAATATAAGCACCTTATACACTTAGAAGAGTACCTGTTACATAGCAAACACAAACACGCACACATATAATATATATGCATGTTATTATTTTTATACATAATTTTCATCATTTTTCCCCCTTGCCTTCCTACCCGCCTGTGCTTTCTCTTCTGTTCTAGGCCACTATTTCCTCCTTCTTGTTCTCTGTCATTCACATGCTGTGTCCAAAGTATCTTTAGCCCAATCACTCGTGGAAGGACTCGATTCTGATCCTCTTCATTAATTGTGAGCCCAGGGAGCAAATCCTTTCTCTCGCCTGTTTTCTTCTGTATTGAAATGCTCTTTGCTGCATGACAGTGAAGTGGTATGGATGACAGATGGGATGAGGACACAGAAGACTTCAGTTCAGGTCTCAGCTCAGCCACTTAGAGCTGTTGGATCTTGGGTAAGATATTTAACTTCCTCAGCCTCTTACCTCAGGAAGAGGTAAAAATGTCTCATTACCATGTGATGGGTTGCTCAGTCTCTCTGCTCTAAAGCAGTTTATTCTTGCACATTAGTTTAACCAACAATTAATAGCAGCTTTCTGAATAGCATGCCTTGGCCTCACCTCTCCCCCATGAATGTCTCTGCCCAGCTCCATGACGGGTCAGGGACATGGCAGAGAGAACGTCTCAGAGACAAACCTGCTTCACATTTCACTGCTGTAATCCTGCACGCCAAGGCTGCTTCTCCTATGGCCTCATTTATTAGGAGTATATTACAATGCTTTATTCCTGACCTCCATCGGGCTCCCTGCAGAGAGTCACAGGCATGGTATTTGAGAGGTAGAGAGGAAACCAGAACCCCATATTAAATTGCCTGCCATCCTGGTACCCCTGAAGGAGTTCATTCTAATTCCCATTTTCTTAATATGCAGCTAAAATTTGAAATCTGCTCTTACTGCGCTTTCCATGGTGGCAAGGTGCTATTTTTGTTACCTGGGAGGAGTGCTGGGCTGCAGTGACAGTTAGGAACCATTTCCCTTTGTTTTTAGCTGACTACGTGGGGCCATTTGCCTGTGCCTTCAGGCAAGCTGGAAATGGGTTCCTGGAGATCCATAAGCTGTGAGCAGGGCTGCTCTCCGCCTCAGCGACCAGCTGGTAAAGCTTTTCCCCTTTTGCTCTTTACTTATTGCCGTGGATGTGTTCCAATCAAGCTCCATCCATGAAATTAATTACACCATGGCCACCTGAGTTTCCCAGAAAAGACTGCTCTTTCTTGGGAACATATCTGTTAGACCCCTCAGTTTGGAGATGTAATTTGATTTTTTTTTTAATAGGATTTTCTAGTGATTTTAGAATTGAGCCATGCCATTTGGTATAAGGTCAAGTAATCAGTCATTGCATCTGTGCATTGCTACATGCTGAGCACAAGGTGAGATGCTGACACTGTGGACATGACTTCCCTGCCTTGGCCCTCAGGGCTGCGTGGGGCCAGTTGAAGGAGGACCAGGATGAGAAAGCGAGATTTGAAAACTTCAGTTTGGTGGTTTCCTTCAGTAGCCAAGAGAGGTGTGACAATGTGGCCATTGTTCGGGAGCAAATACAGGAGGCTGGGGTTACGGGCGAGGGGGAGGGATGGGGAATGGGAAACTGTATTGGACCTTCCAGCTTTGACAAGGGGAAGTAGAGCACTGAGTTCCCACAGAAGTGATCACACAAAGGCCTCAAACTTCAAATCTTGGCTTTAATCATCTCAACAAAATGTCTCATTCAGCTGCAATTAGCCATGTAATTGGATGGCTAAGTTTGGGGAGGGCAAAAAATAAAAGGTATGAAATAGTCACTGAACATTTTGACTGCCATGTGTTTTGAAATTGCTCACGTGGCTCCCCATTCCTCAAACTAATTATTGTTCCTTATTCCCTCTTTTCCTTCCCAGCTAAATTTGTCTCATAATCATGTAATTCATGCTACGGTCCAATCCCACTGGCCTCGGCTCTGCAAAATTATTTCGACTGGTTTTGCACCTAAAAATAATGTCTTTAATAACACACAGGATAAGATTTTATATGAGAGACATAACAATATTTCCTACACAGGAATTTCTTTTTCTTGTTTAATTAGGGAACTCATTAATAGACATAATTGCATCAACTAAGCCAGTGGTTCTCCGTTGTGGTTCCTGGACCAGCAGCATCTGCATCACCTGAAAACCTAGTGGAAACGCAAAGTCTGGGACCCCACCCCAGATCTCCAGCATCAGGAACACTGGAAATGGGACCAAGAAATCTCTGAAACCCTCCCGGTGACTCTGATGCATACTGGAATCAGAACTTCTGTTCTAAAGATCTTGAAAGTATGCTCTGTTGTACCAAGCTGTTTTGGCAACATGGAAAGCCCTCATTGTGATGCTGTAGCCTAAGAGAGGTGTGGAGGGGAATGGACTGAACATGAGACTCTCCCCTTAGAATTTTGTTCTTCAGGGCCGGCCGAGTGGCGCGTTGGTTAAGAACT
>NW_017732086.1:772313-819708 GCF_001890085.2 Hipposideros armiger
AGCTGTAGAGGGCAGTGTCACTGGCCCTCATATGTGGGATCCAAACCGGGGCCGTCTGGCATCCCGGGCCAGCTCTTAACCAATTCGCCACTCGGCCGGCCTGAAAAATAAGTATTCTTAAGCTATGAGCTAAACTTGAAAATGGCTTTGACATCAGAAAATGGCTTTGATAGGGTGATGGACCCTAACTTGATATGTTAAAAGCCTTTAACGTACCCGCCTTTAAAAGCCTCATAATTTGTCATAATTTATTTAATACTCAACACTCTAATTACTTAAATATCATGAGTAATGCTGTAATGACCATTCTCACAGCTAAAGCTTTTCACATGTACCTGATTATTTCCTTAGACTCCCTGGAGTGGGGTTGTAGGGGTCAAGGTCTCTGGGGGGAAGGTGACCTCTCCCCTTATCTCCCCACACCACACCCACACTCCCCTCTTCCTGTTAGGTAGAAATTAGAAAATGCAGGAGGAGGAGGGGTGGGAGGGGGACCATGGCGCCTACAGGAAAAGCTCATAAATAGCTTTGATTAGCTGCCTCCAGCCAAGTATCTGTTTTTACAGCAGATGACAAGAGGTGGTCTAGAGCAAGATAAAGATCTGAGTCAACAGACCTCCACCCATCTTAGGAGGTCACGCCCTCCAGTGGACAAGCATGTACCACCTTTTCCTGCCAAATCAATATGTAACTCCCTCACCCCTTTCAGCAACCTTTAAGTCCTCAGGACAAGGGGACTGGAGGGGCCATGCCTCTCTCGCCCACCTCAGCTAGGCCCGTTCTCTTCCCTGAGAACGTATCACTAATAAGCCCTGTTTGCATACTAATCAGCTTGCTGAGCTTTGATTCTTTACTGCCTGGGCAGGAAGAACTGAGCCTCCCACAACAATCACACCCCAGGGAGGTCAAGGGGGGATCTGTATGCATCAGATTACAGGTCACCCACCGAGAGACCTTGTTTTCTCGACCAGCACACATCATGGCTTGGGTGGGGTGCTGTGCTGATCCAGGTTCCCCCCATCCCCCACCCCTCCAGAACTCCTGTCTCTAACTGCAGCTGAGGCCAGGGCTCCTGCTCCCCAGAGAAGGGCTAGAGCAGGGTCTAGGTGGGCCCTGTTCTGACTCCTTTCTTCCTTTGGCTCTAACAGGGGCAGTTATCACATCTCTTGGGTTCAGGATTAGAGGCCCCAGATGGAGCAGTTTATAGCCTGCTTTGTTTCAAGGCTATTTAAGCCCAATTATTTTCAGAAAAAAGAGGACTCCATGGGATCCAGCACAGGTACAGGAGTTCTAAAATTGGACTTGGATCTAAAGCCCCCTTCCCATAGCTGGAGTAAACGTCCCTTGCCCGCTCCCTTTGTGCATTTTCCTCCTGTGGGGACCATGTGACGAGGAAGGAGTTCTGGGCTAAGCATTCATCTAGATCTGGGTCCCACAGCCAAATGCACAGACACCTCCAACAAAAGGGTTTTAAGGCTATTCATATATTTTTCGCCAAGTTCTATATTGAACGTTTATTATTTTATAAAAATAAAAAGTCGTTATTTTAAAAAAGCCTTATAATTGCTCCCAACTGTTCATTTTCCCAGCTCTGCATTTTCGAGGTAACCAGAATCTAACCCATTGCTTCTTGATGGACTTGCTTTGTATAGCAGATTGAATATATGATTAATAATTGGACTGATTATATTTAGACAGTAAAGGTAAAAAAAATGTATTCATAGGTCGTACTTCACCTTCTTAGGAATAAAAATAAAAGGAGAAAAGAGGTAAGCCTGAGGAAAGGACACAGCTAAGAAAAAAGTAATGGAGATACGAAGAGCAGCACTGTGTTCTCAGGGAGCGTGTGGCCACAACTGTCACACAGTAACTGTTAGATGTTCCAGAGGAAGAGACTGGGGAGCCAAGAGCCAGGATGAGGCCCCGAGACTCAGCCATTCACCATGAATCAGTCAGTGCCTTGGAAGGTGGGGAAAGGTGTTGCTCTGAAATTACTTTGCATTTTTTGTGTGTGTGGTGTGCCAAGAACTTTAACGCTCAGATTGTGAAAGGATGTATTAATACTAGCATTAAGAGTATATGCGTTTAGATTATTGTGGTTTTATTGGGTTGTTTTGTAAAGACTTTCTTTTTTTAGAGCACTTGTACGTTCACAGCAAAATTAAGAGGAAGGTACAGAGATTTCCCATATACCCTGTCCCCACACATGCACAGCCTCCCCCACCAGAGTGGTACAATTGTTACAATTGGTGAAACTATATGGACACATCATAATCATCCAAAGCCCAGAGTTTGTTTTAGGGTTCCCCCATTCTATGGATTTGGACAAATGAATAGTGACATGTATCCATCACAATAATATCATAGTGGGCCGGCTGAGTGGCTCAGTTGGTTAAGAGCTCGCTCAAGAGTTTGAGCTCTGAACAACAGCGGTTCGAGTCAGCCCGAGCTGAGCAGCCATGAGCTGCCAACAGGTGGCGGGATGGCTCAGCTAAAAAAAAAAATATATATATATATATATATCATAGAGTATTTTCCCTGCCCTAATTATTTTGCATTTTTACTGTGCCACAATATAGTGACTTTCTCCACCTTACCATAAAAAAATCTGCCCTAGTTACCTGAGTCTGAAAAACATGTGCATGGTTGAGCCCTGGAGGAGAATTCAACCGGAGTGATGACAGCAGAGAAAAGCAAATCAAGGGTTGTAAGCCAGTAGGAGAGCTGGAAGACACTATTGAGTAAGGTGTTTCTTTTACTCAGTTGAAGCACAACAGCCCTGAGGCTGTTTCATTGAGATTGGCCCTCTCTAAAGATCCGTTCTTGGCGTACAGAGAAAGTCCTCTGTAATGTCAAGAGCCTGAGGGTAGTAACTGCTGAAGAAAGTTTGGCTAAAGTTCTCCGTGCAGAGTTTGTTCATAGGAGAGAAACTGGAAGTTAGTTGGGTTGTTGGCCCATTTGAATGTTTGAAGGAAAATCAACAGTTAGAAATGTTTAAAGGGGTTCCTAATTTTATGTTTGTTTAGACCATTGCCAGATCGCCCATTGAGAAATAAAGAACATTCATGGTTCAGTAATTCTTTTCTCATGTGCCTTGCTAAATCAAATAGTCCTTAACAAAAAACAAAAACAAAAAAGCCCACATTTCTTTATCATCTAAATATCATCAGTGCAATTATTAACACTTGTTTGCATAATGCTGTATTCTGAATAAGATCACTGATATAAATGATCTGTTTTAATCTTCTCAATGGTTTTAGGAGGTGAGCATGAAAAGTTTGTGTCCTATTTTGCAGATTAGGAGATTGAGGGCCCAAGGTCACACTGTGAGTTAAGTGGCAGAGCTGAGGCCCAAATGTTGAACATCACACTTCTGGTCTAGAGTCCTCTGCTTTGCTGAGATGACCAAATCCAGGGCACACTCAACTCTCTTGATGTCATTGGCGATGGTTAGAAGCATTGAACTTAAATAATTTTGTCTTAAACACAGCCTCATACAAGAACTAAGTCATCATAGAAACAAAATTAGAGAAATTCAACTGAAATGATTATAACTACTTAGGCTCAACGGGGACAGATTGAAGGGGACTGATGAAGGGAACTTAGCTTTCATGTCAACATGAGAAACTAGAAATGACCTCCCTGAAGTTTGGGCAGTGTTGTTTTAGGACAAGCACAAACAGCAGGGTCATGGGATTCACTATCATCCCAGGCAGCCCCTCCTCTTAAAAGCTAGAGAAAGTTTTTCAAACGCTCACTTCCCAACGTATAGAGCGTTTAAGCTCACACCCCATATTTCTGCAGATTCCCAGAGGCTTGTGGTTTCATGGTCCCCTCTGGCTCTAATGTCTTTCTTCTGATGAATGGCTTGAGTATATGGACTTGACACTGTTCCATACTGGATCCACCCTGACAGGGAACTTAACCTATTTCGTTCCTTCCCTTCACCCTTCTCCTACCAAGAAAACAACAAGAAATAAATATTGTCTGATTATAAAGGGCTTTGTATAGAAGTGTTTGGGGGAAACTAAAGGTATTTGCGCTGCAGAAACACAAACAATTTAAAATTGTGTATTAAGAGGGCCGGCCGAGTGGCTCAGTTGGTTGAGCTCGCTCAAGAGTTTGAGCTCTGAGCAACAGCGGTTCGAGTCCAGCCCGAGCTGAGCAGCCGGTGAGCTGCCAACAGGTAGCAGGATGGCTCAGCTAAAAAAATAAATAAATAAATAAAAATAAAATTGTGTATTAGGCCCCCCTCTTCCTAAAGGTCATTTTGGCCACTATGACACCAGATGTTTCACTGGCCAGTCTTCCTAGATACAAAGACTTGCACTAACTAGCTGACTCCCTCCTTCAGTCTCTTTTCCTTCCCCCTTCTCCATCAATACTATCCCCAGGAACTACAAATGCTTATGGTGTTTTTTTTTTCTTTCTTCAAATTCATGTTGTTTATTAAGACCAGAAATTAAATTCTCTTCAGCCTCTGTTTCTTTTCTTTTTTTCTTTCTTTCTTTTTTTTTTTAATTGGGGAAAAGTGTGTTTTTCCAGGACACATCAGCTCCCAGTCAAGTAGTTATTTCAATCTAGTTGTGGAGGGCACATTTCAATGGCCCATGTGGGGATTGAACTGGAAACCTTGGTGTTATGAGCACTGTGCTCTAACCAACCGAGCTAACTGGCCGCCCCAGCCTCTGTTTCTTAACCTAGCACCAGGCCTGCATCAAAAGTCTGCATCATTTTGATGACTTTTGGAAAATAGGGCTCATTAGAATATTAGCCCCGAAGATTGGCAAAGACTCTCTTATGTCTGACTTTCTGGGCATTCCTTGAAGGCAGTTGTGATTTTGAAAAGCATTTCCCTCCTTTCTTACAATACTACCTTCTCAAAATGCAAAGGAGTACCAAAGGTTTTAGACTAAAAAAGTTGGAAGTTAATGATTACTTGGAGCATCTCTAAGGTTGTCAGGTTCACTGTGGTCCCCAAGACATGGCCCATTGAAGGATATTTCTAGAGACTGCATCTGGAATCAAGGGACTATAGGGTTATCCCAACATGGCTTCTTTATCTTTACCTTGTTATATCCTTATCTACGTGTGAGAAGGAAGTATACAGGGAAGTTTCTTTTTGTCTTCTTTGGCAAATAGTCCTCAAAATGCAATGAGCCCTCCCAACCTATTAGGGACTGATCAGAAGTTAATTAATTGTACATTGAGAGAGTATGTGTGAAAGGAGCCCAAAAGAAAAAAAAATTAGACCTCATATCCATTTATCACACAAGACACTTTGCTTTTTATTTCATAATGATAATTTGAAAATAAAATTTCTATTACTTAATTTTCTCTCTTTATGCTGAGTTTTGAAAGTGTGAGCATATTAATGAGAAAAAGGGAAAAATTTTTTAAGCAGGAAATGCCAGGAATAAACTGTCATCTAGAAATATTAAACCAAGGAAACCAACTGCTAACTTGGGAATTTTGTTTTTTTAAGTTTCTTAATCACAGTCCAGGAACTTATTTATATGCACTATTTGAGACATTAAGTAAATATGTTAGAATCAGAGTCACAGCCTTTACTTAATCCAGTCTGTTTTTCCCAGTTAAGGTATACACTAACACAAATCATATCAATATTTTCTACTTTCATGCCTTTTATTAACTTTGTCAGGAAATATTAGTAGAATATTTTTCTAATGTTCTATGCTTGTGATTATTATGATTATAGCTAACATGTTTGAGAGCTTCCTAGGCGAAGAGGTGGATACTTTACATAGGCTGTATGTTTTCATTTTTTAACTTTTTATTATGGAAAATTTCAAGCACATGTATTCCTGACTGTGGCAAAAATGTCTTTCACCATTGGTTTGTTCAATGCAGGATCCAGATTAAGTTCCTATATTGCATTTTGCTATTATATTTTAAGTCTCTCCCTTTCTTTAAAAAAGATTTTATTGGGAAATTGGGGGAGGGGAACAGCGTTGGGGCATTGGGGAAGACCAGACAAGTTGCTGTCATTTTGTTCTTCAGTCTAGCTGTGGAGGGTGTCGCTTCACTGGCCCATGTTGGTATTATCATTGCGCTCTTCCCAGGTAGCTCACAAAAGCTCATGCCCGCTGCTGGCCAGCCCCACTGCAGCCTACACCGTGAGGTCAACTCATGGCAGACTGGCTCCAAGTTGAGCTGTTGTTCACCTGGACAACAGTGGCAGAGCGTCACTGGCCCTCATGTGGGATCCGAACCGGGGCCCTGCTGCTCAGAGCTGGCGTCCCAAGCCAACTCCTAACCAATGCGCCATTTGGCCAGCTCTTAAGTCTCTTTTAATCCATAGTAGTTTCCTCTCTCTTTGTGTGTGTGCCACTTAATTTTTATTAATGTGGGAAATTTTTGGTAGAAATTAGGATTTCCCACTTTTGACCTTAATTGATTGTGTATTTGTGGTGTTGCTGAACATGTACCACTATCTCCTGTATTTGTCTGCTAGATCTAGACCTAGACTGGAATTGGTCTCAGTTTGGGCAGGGCCAGAATACTTCATAGGAAGTGCTCTGTATTTTCTATTATACCAAATTAGGAGGCTCTTAATGACTGAATGGCCCACCTTTAGTAATGCTGAGATTGATGAATGGGTTCAGGTGAAGTCAGCCTGATCTCATCCTTTTTGACCCTTCCAGGCCTCACTCTAAGTATCTCTTCATCTGGCTGTTTATCTATATCCTTTATCACACCCTTTATTGTATAATAAATGGGTGAACATAAGTATTTCCCTGGTTCTGTGAGCCATTCTAACAAATTATTGACTCAAGGAAGGAGTTGTGGGAACCCCAATTTATAGCCAGTCAGGCAGAAGTATAGATGACAATCTGGGACTTGCTATTGGCATCTGAAGTGTTTATATGGGGAGGGGGGCAGTCTTTTGGGAATGAGCCCATAACCTGTAGGATCTGACACAATCTCCAGGTAGATAGTGTCAGAATTGAATTACATTGTAGGACCCCCAGCTGATATTGCTTGGCGTGTGGAACACCCACACATCTGGTGTCAGAAGTGAGGTATAGTAGCAGTGTGAGGGAAAGAGAGAGAAACAGGGCAGTTTTTCCCTTTATACACTACCATAGAACAATCAGAACACCACAAATAGAACAATTGCCAGTGCCCTGGAGGCCCCAACATGCTCCTTCCTAATTTAAAGAGCCAGTAGAAAGAATTCCAAATATATCAGCAACTCCCCAAAATATGAATGAACTAAACTGATTTATTAAAGTATATATTATTTGAGGGAGAACTGACATCTTTATAAACAGAATCTTCCTGTTGAAGAATTAGTTCTATTTTCCCTCTAACCAAGTCTTCCTCATGATCTCCAGTAGAGCTCTAAAATTTGCTCATTCTCCCATGTCATTCTCATGGGGTTCCACATCCTGTATTTGATTTTCTTTTGTGTGGTGTTTTTAAAAATGTCTCAGTGAATAGTTGGCATTTATTCTTGTTAAATTTCAAGCTTTTGGTTTTTATCTAATTCCGGTCTGTGCTTGCTTCACTCCCATCTCTATCTTCACACAAATCACTGATACAAAATGGTGGCCGGGACAGAGCTTGAGCTCTGTTGCATGCTGCCACAGATTCCCTTCCAGAATGACACAGGGCCCACTCATCAAAAGTATTTAAGGGGCTGGCTGAGTGGCTCAGTTGGTTAAGAGCTCACTCAAGAGTTTGAGCTCTGAGCAACAGCAGTTCAAGTCCCAGCCCAAGCTGAAAAAAAAAAAGTATTTAAGAATAGTTGTATAAATATCTGTCACTTTATCCGGCCACACTGTTATATGATCTATATTTCTCCATTTTGTCTTCAAGAATATCTTGGAAAAAAATTAAAGTGCCTTTCTAAAATCCAAATAGAGTATAACTGCCATATTCCCCTGCTTTTGTTATAAAGTAAATCTAAGAAAGAAAATAAAAATCTGAAATTAGATTGACTTGACTTAGTATTCTTAGTGAAGTTGTACTGGCTCTTACAGCCATCATTTTCTTTTGTAAGTACTCATGAACCATTCGTCAAATAATCCCTTCTGGAATTTACTGGCAGATTCTACTTCCTGAGGCATTGAAGTTGGGCTTGGTCCTGTGTGGTTGCTCTGGCCAATGGGAGGAAGGCAGGTAGAAGAGACTGTGGTAGGTGTTGGCATGTAAGACATATAAGAAGTATTATATGTCCACTCACTTCTCAGGTTCTCCAGCCATGAAAACACCTAACCTAGGGATTGCTGGCCCTAAGAGAATGAGGGACACGAGGAGCTTACTTGAACAAACCCACAGCCTGAAGCAGAGCTGTCCAAGCTGACCTGCACATCTGGGAGTGAGAAAAATAAATGTTTGTTGTTGTAAGCCACTGAGGTTTTTGAGGTTGTTTGCAACAAAAATCAATATACTCTCCTTCTAAAAACTGGACAAAACTAGTCCATCTACATACAGCCTTTTAGCATTTCCAGTATTCTTCATGAATTGTTAAAGATTACAAATATTAAATACATACAATGGAATGTTATTCATCCTTAAGAAGGAATGAAATCCTTTTTGATAGTAGCCATCCTATTAGGTGTCAGGTGATATCTCATTGTGGTTTTGATTTGTGTTTTCCTGATGACTGGTGATATTGAGCATCTTTTTATATACCTGATGGCCAGTTAAACTGTCCAGTGGGACTTTTTGAGGTGGTGAAAATGTTCTATACCTTGATTTACAGTAGCAGTTTTATAACTGTGTACATTTGTCAAAACCCATTGAACTGTATACCTCAAAGGGGTGAATGTTACTATATGCAAATTGCAGCTCAAGAAATCTGAATTTAAAAAAAAAAAGTAATGTAATTCTGATACATGGATGAACCTTGAAAACATTATGCTCAGTGAAATAAGCCAATCACAAAAAGACAAATAGTGTATGATTCCACTTATGTGAGATATCTGGAGTAGTCAAATTCGTAGAGACAAAGTACAATGGTGGCCGCAATGGACTGGCAAAGGGGAGACTGAAGAACTAGTGTTTAGTGGGGAGAGAGTTTCAGTTTGGGAAGGAGAAAAACTTCTGGAGATGATGATGGTGACGGTTGCACAACAATGTAATTGTACTTAATGCCACTGAACTGGGAGCCTTAAGTTAGGTTCCCAGAAAAGCATATTTCTGAGACAAGGACTTAGGTTTAGGTCATTGACTTCGGAGGTGAATCCATGAAGCTCCAGTGAGAAAGTAAGGAAAGTGAGTCAGGTAAAGAAAACCACCAATGCCAGGAAACACTAATGAGCAGGCTCCAGCAGTGGGCACCCATTGCCTGTCCTGAGCAGCTATGTGGACTGTGACTTGCAAGCATCTCCCTGGCAGATGGGAAGTTTGCAGCATGTATTACTGACTCCCATTCTGCATTGGTTGAGATTTGCCTCTATGGCATTAACTCCCCTTTGGATTCTGGGTTGTGCCTGAGAGAAGTCAAACAATGTCCAATGGTGACAGAGAAAGTCATCACACAGAAAAGACAGGTCTGGCTGCTTGAGGTGGGAGGTCAGCAGCATGCCAGAACTGTCCACCTTAGCTGCAAACTCAGGTGGGTCCCTGGGATATGGGGCAGGCCATCAACAGCATCTGCTATGATGACATGACAATCTTAACTGCTTGGGGGTAACTCAGCTGCACAATGAGAAACTCTAACTTCTCCTGACATAGCTTGGGTTTTGGGCACCAAGCTACTATTTATTCCATTTGTTCTAATTCAATTTTTCCATCTTCTTGATAAGAATGGTGAAAAAGGAGAAGAGTTAATCTCATTCCCATCATTTGTTCATATTATGTCACCCACCTCAAAGAACTAACTCATTCCCCACTAACTCATATTAGGAAGTTTGAAATGCTTCATATTTTTGTGACTTTTCTTATTCCTCCTAATTTCACCACCCCACCACTACCACTTGTTTCTATAAGCAAGAGAGGCTATTTAGAAAGTTCCAGTTGCTAATTCCAGTCTGTTTTGACAGCAATGGTCAAAGCCTTGTGTGTGTGTATGCCAGAAAATACTAAAAGTTCCTGAGAATCTTCAACTCATATCATTAGATAGACTTGGCATCATAGAATTTAAAATTTTTGAACTTGGGTTCACTGATGTAGTCGATGAGGGGGAGGTCCTCATGTTGAAAGGCTGTTCCGAGTTTGCACACTCTCTTGGGGATTCATGTTGCGGGTTGGTCACTAATGGTGAATGGGGTGGACTGAACGTTTTATAATTAACCTCCCACAAGAACAACTTGTTCTTTAAAATCAGAAGCCAAGAAACTTTGAATAGAATCAGTTTAGAGGAACTGGGTTGTTTTTTTAAAATTCAAGTGGAGCAATTCTTATTCAGTCAGAACCAAAATCCTGTCTAACTTTATTTGCATCACACTTGTTGGCACAAATTGCCTGGTGATGAAAATAAAAGGGCCTGTGTAAAGGTCTGGGAATAAAAACAACAGACATAAGAGAAAGGGTAAAAGAAGATTGAAAGGAGACAGCAAGGAGAAAGAGGGCATGAGGGGAGAAATGGAGGAGGAAGGGAAAAGGGGGAGGGAGAGAATATCCTCGGAGAATATTTGCATTGGAAGTTGCCTTAAAGAACAGCTAATTTAACTCTTATTTTAATAGTGAGATCATTGAGACACAGAGAACCTATCTTGCACTGCATCATCCAAACAGTTAATGACAAAGCCTGGAGCCATGGTCTCTCCTAACCCTTATTCAGTTTTCTTTCCTTCCTCCCTCTTTTGCCCCATGCAGTCTCATTCATTATTTTTCTTTAACATTCATTAATTTTTTATTTGGGTTAACACATGAGACTAGAAGCAACTGCCTCCTAGAAAAGTTCAAGGGAAAGATTTGGATGCATTTAGAAGACTGAGGAAAAACCCAGGAAATTTTTAGTTGAGCATCTGACTAACACTGTTATTTGTCCTAAGTTATTTGCTTACCTGAAAGCTAAACTTTGAGTTTTCTTCTGGTTGGAAGCTGTTCCACCAACAGAGCCAATGTATCTAGTACAGAAATTCCTTCAGGGCAGATTCCAAAGCTCCATCCAGTTGCTCTGGAAACTGGTTACTGTCCTTAGCCATCCTGCCATGATTCATCCCTCGCCTGTCCCCCAAGGCGTGCTGGGATATCCAGAAAGGAAAAGAGTGAAGTGGACAGGACTTCCATCCTAATCTTCTAATCTTGCTCTAAGGTTTATGTGGGTCAGCATCTCACATGCAAATGTGTGTGCGTGTGCGCATGCGTGCACACATGCACTCACACAGAATCAGAGTCACACAAAACACAACTTGCTCAAGATTTTAGCCTTTTAGCCCTTTTTACCCGTATCTACTTCTTGTGCCAGTTAATATATCTGTAGGGTGGGCAGTGTGGGGAGAGGGAGAGGTACCATTCTAACTAATCAAGTTTGGAGACCCCTGCCTTGAAGTAAAGGTCCATTTCCCAGAATTACTCCAATAGGATGTTCTGAGTGTCTCTGACACCTTGTGACAGATATTCAGAATCTGGTTGTATCTAACAAAATATGGAGCAATGACACCCATGTATCCTATGCTTAGAGGCAATTGTTAGTCTGTGGAAAAGTTGGAAGTATAAGTTCAAGGTGGGGAATATTAGAGGAGAGACAACCTTGGGATGCTGTTTTCATGAGGGAAAGCGTGAGGCTTGAGACACAAGCATTGTTTTTTGTTTGTTTGTTTGTTTTTTGAGGCACACACATTGTTGCTGAAGCACCTAGGATCCCGAGCTATGATAGATTTGGGTTGGAGATTTCCACCTGGGATGCAGTGTGGCTCTCACAGTGCATGGAGTGAGATGAAAGGGAACACAGATAGCAGTGTTGGCGACAGAAGGGTTCTGCTGCCTTTTTCCCAGGAAGCAGCTCCCTAAACCTGGGGAGTCATTACTCTTGGAGAGCAGGCCCAGCAGCAGCTGCAGTGGTGAGACACTGCCCTCAAGTGGCTTGTGGGCTGGTGATCCTATGAGGAGGCAACAGCCGACTAGGTCTGGGTCTTCCCTGAGACCAAAATTAAATGGGGGACTTTGAAAATCCGGAGGTCATATAGGTGGCAACGGTGAGCTAGCAAATCCACATGTCATTGGTAGCATGGTGTGCCCACATGGTGGGGAGGCCATCGTCTCATTCTCCCTCCTGCATCCATGCTTCATCTTTCTTTAGCATCCCCTAAGTCCAGCTCCATATATCAAAAACGTCTTTTTCCTACAGCTCTTCTGCTCCCTACAATTGTACAAGTTATGCACCACTTACAGTTGTGCAAGTGTACATGACACAAATGCAGAGAGCTATTCATATCATAGAGTTATATCATTATTGTAAATATTTTGTGACAAATGGCTGTGAAGTGACTTGAGATTCAGGAGCCTTTTTCCAGTTTGCACAAAGTCGCCATACTGGCTAGTAGAGGGCTTCCCTGAGGTGCCTTTAGGGCAAGCCTCTGTCCCAGGCATGATAAGCCCAGGAGATACCCAGATAGATTGCTTCAGAAAAGACCCACCATCAAGACTGAAGCTAAAATGGAGGAACAATTAGACTTTCTGACATTACTTATCAGTATGGGTTCGGGAAAGTATGGAGAAAAAAAATGAGTGGATTCTTAGAAATTGACTGTCAAGTTATGAGATGATCTATAAAGACAAACTTACATTATTCAGGCATTAGTTCTGGACTGAGCTAGCTTTGAGGCAAAAATCATGTTCTATTCATCTCTGTGCAGTTTCACCATAATGCCCATCACCTAGGTGTTTGTTGAGTTGAATTTTGTTGAATTCCTCTTTCAATGAGTGTTATCAATAAGCACATCAATAGCAGACAAATTAGGAGCTTTACTACTTTTTATTAAAATATAGTTCCAGGATGTAATGCAGCAGTTTGAGTCTTTCCTCTGTGTCATAGCTTGAGTGAGCTTGGAAGACTGTGTAGGTTAGAGGAACATAACAGGAGGAAAAATTAACATTTTTTGAGGACCTATTATGTACTGAATGCTCCGCTCTTGTTATCTGTGTTGAGGGTTTGGGAGTTCTAGTCTATCCTCCACTCTCTTCCCCACTCAGGGTTATAAGCAAACAAATTTGCTCACAAGGGACAATAACCAAATGATAAACAAAGAAACATTTTTGAAATAGCAGCCTTCATCCTACCTCAGTACTGAACAGGAGGTTGGAGAATTGAATTTAAGAAGAGACCTCTTGGTTCTTCCTCTCCTTAATCTAAGGTGATCAGTTCCCCAGAGCAGATCCAATGTGATTTACCACTTAGTTCCCAGTAAAGATGCTGGAACACAGAGAAAATTTTGAGATAGGCCTCATACCTCATGAAGATGGGAAATAAAAAGAAAGAAACAGCTAACCCATCCAAAGGACCCAGGCCCTCCTTCTGAATCAGCCCCATGGTATTAGTTATCTGTTGCTGTGTAGCAAATTATCCCAAAATCTAGTGGTTTAAAACACCAACATTTACTATTCCATATTTCCTGTGAATCAGGAATCTGGGCATCCATTGACTGGGTCCTCTGCCTCGGATTCTCTCTCACAGCTGCAATTCAGTTCCTTGTGTGTGAGCTGTTGGACTGAGGGCCTCAGTCCCTTGCTGGCTTTTTGACCAGAGGCTGCCCTCAATTCTTGGCCCATGGGCCTCTCTACAGGGCAGGATATAACATGGCAAATTGCTTCATTAGAGAAAGCAAGTGAAAGAGCCAAGGACAGTGTGTGCAAACAAAATGGAAGCCACAGTATCTTTTTAAAATTTAATCCCAGCAATAATAGTTTTTTCAATTTTACCACATTCAATTCATTATATAAAAGACATTTAGGAAATTAAAAAATATTCATAAAAATAACACACTCTTAAATAAACAATGGGTAAAGAAGACATCAAAAGGGTAATAAGAAAATACTTTGAGATGAATGAAAATGAAGATACAATATACCAAAACCTGGGTATGCAGCTAAAACAATCATTAGAAGGAAATTTATAGCTATAAACACCCATATTAAGAAAGAAGAAAGCTTTTGAATCAATGATCTAACTTTCCACTTTAAGATGCTGGAAATAGAACTACAGCCAGCAGAAGGAAGGAAATAATAAATATTAATGTAGAAATTAATGAAATGAAATAGAAAAACAATAGACAAAGTCAATGAAACCAAAAGTGAGTTCTTTTTAAAAAGTCAATAAAATCAACAAACCTTTAGCTAGATTGACCCAAGGGAAAAAAAATAAAAGAAAACTCTAATTATTAAAGTTATAAATGAAAGAGAGGACATCACTACCAACATTACAGAAATGATATTGATTATAAAGAAAATATATGCAAAAATTCATGGAATTATATGCAAAAATTTGGATAACCTGGATGAAATGAACAAATTCCTAGAAAGACACAAACTAAAAAAACTGACTCAAGAAGAAATAGACTATCTGAATAGACCTATAACAAGGAAAGATATTGAATTAGCAATTACAAAAAAAATCTATTCACAAAGAAAAGCTGGAACAGATAGCTTCTGTGATAAATTTTACTAAACATTTAAAGAAGACTTAATACCAATTTTTCACAAACTCTTCCCCAAAATCGGAAAAGAACAGGTCCCAACTCATTCTATGAGGCTAGTATGACTCTGATATCAAAATAAGACAAAGACATCACAAGAAAACTACAAATCAATAGCTCTTATGAATATGTATGCCAAAAAAACAATCACCAAATACAACAAACCAAATCTGGCAATGTATGAAAAAACTATAAACTGTGACCAAGTGTGATTGATTGTTTCCCAGGAGTGTAAGGATGGATCAACTCAACAAAATCAATCAATGTAATGCACATTAATGGAATGAAGGGGGAAATTTAGAAGATCATCTCAGTTGACTCAGAAAAAAGCATTTGACAAAATCCAACACCTTTCATGATAAAAACATTCAAAAAACTAAGGTTAGAAAGAAACTTCCTCAACTTGATAAAAGCATCTATGTAAAACCCACAGTTAATATCCTGCTTAATGGTGAAAGACTGGGTACTTTCCTTCTAAGATTAGTATCAAGGCAAGATGCCCGCTTTCACCACAGCTATTTGACATGGTACTGAAGGGTCTAGCCAGGGCAATTAGGCAAGAAACCCCCTTTTAATCTCATTGAGTAATAAGTTCACCACTATGGGCAGCTACAGGCAGGCTGGGAACATATCTAGGAAGGAGTATGGGATTACCATATCTGTTTTGGACCAATCATGAGTCATCCCCAGGGCTGGAGGAGAAGTATAGTTTACTGAAATGCAATTGAGTAAATCAGGATTCTGTCATCAAGAAAAGGTGGATGGAATGGAATGGCTTTTGGATAAGCAACCATGCTCACCAGACTGTACCTGTGGAGACCTGGATGAATACCACATAAGCCCACATGACTCAATGCAGCCTTTCCTCTCATGATTGTACACCCCACCCTCTGCTTGGGTCAGACAGAACAAGACACACATGGCACTGCCCTGCGCAGCCCACCACTACCAATTTCCAAAAAGGGAAGCCACTCTGAACTGGGCTGGACATCTATAGTCATCCTGCTGCTGATGTATATCCCCTCCCTTCACACCCACTCTTTCTCTCCTTTAGCACATTCTGCACTGAGCTGTTAGAGAGATCTTTCCAAAACACACATAATCATAGAAGAGTAATAATGTCATCCCATACCCTGCTTGAAACCATTCAATGGCTAAAATATTATATGTTCCAGCTTCTCTACATGTCCTAACTTCCTTATATACCCCAGCTTCCCTTGCAGCTACGTATGGCCATGTGACTAACTTCTGGCCAATTAGATTTAAGTAGAGTGTGGTGTGATTGTTCCAGGAAGCCTCCTTCAAAGGGAGAGAGTACATGAGCCCCTCTCTATTCCTCCTTCCTGCTTGCTGGGATTTGGACATTAGAATTGGAGCTGGAGCAGCCATCTTAGACCCTGAGTTGCTATGCCAAGGTCACTAGCACAGCCAGGTAGAAGAAGCCTGGACTTCTGATGACGATGGAGCTACCATATGAGCCCTGAGAGTCCAGAAGACAGAAAAATTGATCCCAGCTAAAGTGATTGAGAAAATTCTTGAATTTGGATCTGGTGACTGGTTTCGTTGCTTCTGTAACTCTCTGTGTGTATTTCTTTGTTTATTATATAAGTAATGTATGTTCACTGTAAAAAGAATATTTTTTGAACATATGAAGGATATAAAGTAGAAAGTAAAAATCTCCCTTTTTGTCTATTTCCCCAAAGCCAAGCCTCCAGAAATAACCAGTTATCCTGTATGCTTCCAGAAATCTTCTCTGCATATGTAATCATATATGTCTTATATCCCTCTGCATTTATAAATAACTCTTGTTACTCACACTGGGTATTACTCAGGCTGGAACACCCCTTGCTTATTTCTTTTAATAGTGCATCTTTGGCCACCTCCAGGCTGCTTACAGTGGTCTGTTTTGGAGTTTTTCATGTACTAGACAGCAAGCCTCATTAGAAATGAGCTCTGTGCTTGCATATCTTTGGAGTTTTGGAAGCTACAACAGGTGCTTCATAAAAGTATTGCTGAATGAATGCTGAGGAAACATTTGAATTGGTCCTTGAAGTTGACGGCAAGTGGCAGAGGTGGAATTTTCCTCACTGATAATCAGCTGTTCTTCTTCCAAAGACAGCCTGAGGATCACTGGCTACATCATTGTTATGTCCCAGAGTCTCCTCAGGACTTTTCAACAAGGCACAAGCAGTGATGCTTCCGAATGGGGAGCATCTGGAGTGTTAAATGAGCTAAATTCCTCAGAAAGAAAAAGATAAAATGGAAACAGCCAGGATCTTAAATTAAACCGAAGGGCTGTGCTGGCTCCCTGAATCCCCCAAAGCCATCCCTTGGGGTCTCATTAAAATGCAGCTCCGGAGTAGGAGGAAGGGAAAGGCCCCTTCCAGGCCAGACTGAGGAAAACAACTGAGATTTGACTTTTTCTTTTTTTTTTTCTTTTTTACCATGAAAAGGGTGCTAAAAAGAGATTCATGGCAGATGTCAAGGCTGTTGAGCTGTGGGCACTTCCACTGAGAAAATTTGTGTCTGGAAATAAAATTGAGACACAATAAAAGGAAGAATATAGCTAATCCTAGTCCCCTTTTCCAAAATTCTCTATCATTTTTAGGTTTTGCCCACTTTTAGTTTTCATCTATTGATTAAAGCCCAATTTTAACAAAACGGACGGGACATCAGGTTTTCTTCATGAAATTCCAATAGGTTTGACTAGAAATCTGTTACTACTATGTACAGTGGGGGTGTTTGTAACACCCTCCATGGTTGGTTCTCTCCTCTCCTTTCCCCTCCCCACCCCTGTTGGCATTCCCCACCCACTACGCCCCAGCTGAAAACAACCCTGCTCTTAGGCAAAATTGAAGGCAGCTGTCTTGTATTGGGACATAATGTCAACCCTGCCCTTTGACGTCTTCCTATTTTTTGCCCAATTCTAGTAGCTACCCTCTGAGAGAGGCAATGGAGTTAAGTGTTGGCTGAGTATTATAGGGGAAAATGTGCTTCAGTGGAGCACTGTGCATGATTTAGACTCTAAAGGACACCCCTGGGTGTATCTGGTTCTAGGAAAGTGGTTTTACTTCTTGAAAAATCATAGGTAACTGATAGAAATGTGAAATAACTTTTGTCTATAGACATGTAAATTCTGTCCTGTCAGATAGAGGTTCAATTGAAATTCAGTTGAATCCACCATTTTACTGCAAGTAGTAAGCAATTCTGCCCTTTGTCCAAGAGGAAAATACCCTCAAGGTTGCTTACTACAAACACAATCCTGTGAAATGCCCTTGCATTTTCTGTCATCCCAGAAAGACGTGTAGGAACACAAGAGACCTGTGGAAAGCTCTCTTCCAATAATACTATATGGTTGAAGAAAATAGGCCATAGAACTACATGTATGATAAATCCCATTTTTATAAAATCGGAGTATTATCTGTATATCTATATCTATATCTATCTATATTTCTATATCTGAAAGGATGTTTACTAGTGGTTATCTCTGGGTGGTAGAAAGTCGTGTGATTTTTAAACTTTTCTCTTGTTATCCTTTTGTATTGTTTAAATTTATTTCAATGGGAATACATAATTTTTACAAAAACCATAAAGTTATATTCTTAAAAAAAAACTGGGTGGGATCACAGTTCAGAGTGAATTGCAAGATTAATCCACACTCAGGAACCTAAGTTGATAAAATGCAGAAGCAAACCACATGAAAAAGAGATGGACCTCCATCAGCATGTGAGGATGGGAGGTATGCAGGAAGCTGGGGGCTGACACACATTTGCTGGTTGTTATGCCGAAGACAAGGGAACAGCCAAGGCCATGATGAAATTCATTTTGACATTTGGGAAGCCTGACTCCACAGTGAAAAATCCAGGAATAACCATGTCCATGTGGACCATGGCTCTGACATCATCTTAGCAGTTCCTGTCCCTTCAAAACGATAAGTCCAAATCGACAGAAGGCTAAACCAGGGTTTCCCCCATTAAGCCAGTGTCTTTCTATATCTCTGGGCTAAATGAAGTCACTTTTCAAATATAGTACCACCCTGCTACAATACAGCTTGTTAGGATATGCATGAGTTAAAAGATGAGCCATGAGAAAAAATGACCAAAGCATTATGATTCCAGATAAATTTATGAGTTTCACTGTAATATCTGATGCCTTTAAAATGATATCAGGTTTACTAGCAAAAACACAAACACCTGAATTAGAATCATTTGGATTGCTAAAGTAAGTTCACCTGCTTTGAAAATGACATTAAGTCAATGGCATTCTCTTTTGGGAATCCTGGCTTTTACAGGATCAAAGCAGTTTTTCCTGGTTGCTCCTGAGTATGGCAATTGTCAATATAAAGTTGCCAGAAGGCTCAGTTCCAGCCTTGTCCTAGAAAAGTAATTGCTAATAACTCCGAGGTGGGGCACAAATGGAACCATTGGTGGGATTGAGGGGGTGGTGTGAAGCTGGTGTCTGCCCTTCATGGTTTCTAGCTAACAGGTTTTGAAAAGAAGCAACTGGGATCAGAGTTGTCGGGAGGATTGTGTGTGGAGAGCTGGAAGGTAATCTAGCAGACAGGGAGCCAGAGAAGGGAGCCAAGGAACCAGGAGGAGAGAGAGAAATGAGTGCAGGCTCCTGCAGCCAAGACGCAGGTGCAGGCGCAAAGTGCCGTCAATGGGTGGAGAAGTAGTGCTCTCAGGCAGGTAGCATGCCAGCCACAAGCTCCGGCCTTGGCCCTCTGGTTCTCTCAGTGGCCACAGGCCTGGCAGTGCTGGCTCTGCTTAGCTCCTGGCTTTGTGCAGCTGCTCAGAGAGGGTCAGGACTGGATGAGGTCTTGACGCCCCTGTCAGGTCTCACATCCTCCCATGGGTCATTTTGTCGTAGAGACTCCTTCTGTGAGCAGTTCCCAGGAGCACCCCCAGGCCAGGGGCTGTGGAGCAGGACAGATCCCTGGCAGCTGCTGCTACCTGACCAAAACTCTAGGGAATGACATCCCCAATCCACTAGGGAAATAACCTGAACCTGTGGCTCCACCTCTGTTTCTGTTCTACTGCTTTGTTAGGAGAAGGCTAGTAAGTTCGTTTTTGTGGTTAACTGAAAAATGCAAAATGTCCTTTGAAAATGAGAGAAGTCCTGATTTGCTGTCTTTCCAGTTTTAGCTCTTTTGTTTTTATCATGAGAGCACCATGTGTACATTTATTCTCACTAGTACCCCGTTCTTGGAGGCATTTGACAAACATCTTCTCTCTGGGAGAAGCTCCTCTCGGACAAAAACCCCACCCAGAATCCTACAGTGTCTTCCACAGAGGAAACACTGACATCTATTCTGTGAGCTGAGCAGTTGAAACATCCAGGGCGGATCGGTCAGAATTGGCCCCTTCCCCTTGGTGTGGCCAGGAAGATTCTAAATCCTTAGCCAGCCCTTCTTCTGTAAGGAGGATGCCCTGTCTAACAAATTGTCTTTGCCTAAAAGCCAGAACTTCCATTTCGAAAGGAAGGAAAGGACACATTTCAAATGCTTTTGTGGATTTTAGGTAGCTAAAGGCATCCCACGAGGATAGATGGCTCTGTCTGGCAAGACATTGACGCACTCCTCATTTCTTAGACACCACAGGCCCTCTCTGGGCATTGCCTGTAAGCAATAAAGAACTCATTGAAACCACACCACATAGTAATAGAAAAGTTATTATGGGAAGGAGGGATTGGGACAGATTATGCTATATTCACAGAAAACACATTTCCCTTTCCTAAAGTGGGTTAATAATAGCAGTCTCTGATTATTGTTTGCTCACTGGAAGAGCATGTGTGTGTGCGCATAAGTTTAGGCCCACATGCAGTTTTCTTATTGCATTGAAATGTCTCCCAGGTTTTGCATTTTATTTAACTTCTGACATATTTATGTCTTGTCTCCCCAACTAGACTGTAGGAACCCCGAAAGCAGGATTGGGGTTCAATCTCTGTACCTCTATGGTCAAGTGGACAGGAACAATTAACATATGACAAATTCAGGGCCAGCTTTGTGGCTCATAGGTTGAGAGTTGGCTTGGGAGCACGATCTCTGAGCAGTAGGGCTGCTGGTTCAGATCCTACATGGGCCGATGATGCTGGGCCCTCTATGGCTAGGATGGTGAATAACAGCTCCACCTGGAGCTGAGCTGTTGTGAGTCGCTGGCAACGGCATGGGCTGCAGTGGGGCTGCAGTGGGCTGCCGTAAGCTGCCATGGGTGGCCGGCAGTCAGCGTAAGCGGCTGGCAGCTGGCGTGAGCCGCTGTGAGCCGCCGTGAGCAGCTGTCCGGTGGCTGGTGATCAGTCTGCCTCAGCTGGGAAGAATGCAGTGATCACAATACCAACATGGGCCAGTGAGGCGACGTCCTCCACAACTAGAGTGAAGAACAAAAGGACAGCAACTTGTCTGTTCCCCTTCCCTGATTCCCCAGAGCTGTTCCCTCCCCCAATTCCCCAATAAAATCGTTAAAAAAAAAATATGGCAAATTCAAGGTAATTCTTCAAACACAAGCCTAAATATGTTGCCTGCTCTGTTCTGATTCGAGCAACAGTTTGATTGATTAAAGCAAAATGTGCTCTTGCCAGGAAAGCTGGACTTAGCAATGAACCACAGTGAACGTTCCCATTCAATGCTGATTTGTAGCACTCCAGTGAATCCAGGAGGCAAAGGAAAAAGTGACCATCAGCCCCTCTCAGAGTCACGACACTTTTGACTTATAGAAGCAGGGCAACTCGGAGTGACTGATAAATCTTTCTTTTCTAAATTTTCTGGCTAAATGGAAAGAAAGGGGGCTTGTTTTTATCAATACTCTTTCCTTTCTCATCTCTGTGCCTAAAAGCACGCATTTTCCCATTGTTTGGGGCTGTCAATGAGCAACAATAAGTATGTTATGAGAATGGTAGGAGGCAGCGTTGCCCCCCCACAGTGATATTGCGCTGGACAAAGGTCAGGGAGACTTGGATTGGGATTGATTCTAGCCTCATATACCAGCTGTGTGACCTTGAGTAAGTCACAAGGCACATTTGCTACTGGGTGATCCAAGGAGTGGCCCAATACATCAACATATAACCTCGGAGTCTCTCTGAAAGTGGAATCCTAAATCCTAGACCAGAGATTGGCAAACTATAGCCCAGTCTAGCTCAACCACCTGTTTTTGTATATAAGTTTTATTCCAACACAACCATGCCCATTGTTTACATATTCTTTCATGCTACAATGGCAGAGTTGAGTAGTTGCTACAGAGGCCAGTTTGGGTCAAAAGCTGGACACATTGTATTTACTATTTGGCCTTTTATAGAAAAAGTTGGTGCACCCCTGTTCTAGACTCATACATCGGCTCCTGTTGACCTTGAATTCCAGTCCCTACTGGTAGTTTTCTTATCAGCAAAGCCTGGGGTGCTACAGAGTATAACTAGTCATCAAATGCTCTTGAACTAGAATGCCACATAAAAGCACCAGCTCACCTTGGAGCGCTAAGGAGTTTCCTTCAGAAACCCTGCACTTACTCAGCCTCACAGAACAGAGAGAGGGCACACACCCAAAATGCCGCACAGTCCTCATCCATTATTGATGCTACTGCAGAGCAGAGACGAGAGCAGCTCCAGCCAGCATGGATGGAGTCTTCTCTGCCACCTACATTTATTTCTTCCTGTTTTATTTCTCTAGATTTGAAGAAATCAACCAGTGTGATAATGTGGCTGAAGGGCAGCAAGTGTGCAAGGATCCCTCTCGCCTTGATGGGAATGAGACGCTTTCTCTGTGGGACCTAAACAACTGGAAAAGATTTCTTTACTAGTTCATGGCATGTTCCTAAGAGCTAGATGAGGCCTCGGGCCATTTCCAAGTTCAATCCTCTCATTTTATAGATGAGGAACTGGAACCCAGGGAAGCTGAATGGTTGGCTCAGGGTCACCCTATTGGTTAAGGGCAGAGCCCGGTTAGCGTCCAGCTCTCTCGCTTTCTCAGCCAGTGTTCTTTCCACGGTAGGATGCTGGGGCTCCCCGTCCCTGCTGCCTCGGCCTTTCTCTTTCTCCATTTTCTAAGCCCACATGTGTCAATCAGCTGCTGTGAAGCCACCAGGAAACCTCACAGGGCACACAGCAGCCTCCCTCACCCAGAAACAGCTGCTCTGCCTGCTGCCTCTGCAGGGATTTCAGGCCTCTGTGGGTGTAGATGAATTTAAGTTCAGATAATGACAGGGAACTGCGTGAATGTGCCTAGTGACTGACGTTCCTGCTGCCTGCCCACTCCTGCCTGTCTCCCGCAGCCTCAGTCAGTGCCAGGAGGCATCACCAAAGCCCCGTGGGCCTAACTGAGCCTCCAGGGCACCACCTCCTTGTGCCTGCTCATTCTGCAGCACCTGGCTTTCCTCCCCATCATATGTCACTTGTGGGACCAGTGCCAGTGACTGGGTGATAAATCGGGGGTGGAGACCTGTTAGCTATCTCCAAAAATATCTGCTCCTGCGTTTTGAATTCCCCTGGCATTTGTCATCCGCTCTACTCATTTAGCTTATGAAATGCCTGGAGTTTCAGGTTCATTTCACAAGACCATATCATATCTCGCCAGCTAAATAGTAAGCTCCTGGGGAAGCAAGCCTATGTCACCTGGGTCATTTTTCTCTTGCAGCCAGTGCTGCACCACGTATTGACTGGCCAAAGACTTGGTTAGGTCTCCGAAACTTTCAAAATTCCCAGAATCACAAACTGTCTCCATAACTCACATCTTGGAATTGTTGTGCCTCACATGAACTTGGCCTCAAGACACCCAAGTTGAAGGGAGAAGAAAGAGAAGCCAGGAGTAAGTAGGCCTCTGGCCAGAGGAGGTCCCAGGCATGCCAGCAAGCTAAACTATTATAGAGGAGCAGTGCTGCCAAGAACAGGAACTAATAAGCATGGACATCCCATTTGCATCTTTAACTTAGATAAATACAATGGTCTCCCAGCCTCCAGGCTTATTCCACTTCAATTCATTATTACTAATGCTGCCGGAACGTTTTGTCGAAAGCACACATGATTTCCTGGTAGCCCCTTGTTAAGATTCTTCAATGAATCTTCTTCATCTGTAGCACAAAATCTAATCTAGTGTAGCATGGTGAGACCTCCATAATATACATCTGTCTGACTCTGCAGCTTGATAAGAGTGTCTTTGTTTTCCTGGGGACCTTGAAGCCCTGCTGGATAGTCTTTGCTAACAGTGTGATTTATGACGGGAGGACTTTGGGTCACACAGCATCAGCTCTGGAAGGGTTGGAGGCTAGAGTTAGCCATGCAGGTGATCAGCTACATCTATGTGACTAAGCCCCAATAAAAACTCTGGACACCAAAGTTCAGGTAAACTTCACTAGTTGGCAATACTCTATGTATAATGTCACATCTTCTTGCTGGGAGAAGTTGGTGCTGTTTGCTGTACATTGAAGAGACATCAGGAGAGCACAGTTGGAAACTGCTGGATGTCTCCTGGACCCTTCCCTGTGTGCCTCTCCCATGGCTGATTTTTTGTTTGTTTGTTTTGTTTTGATTTGTTTAAGCTGAGCCATCCTGCCACCTGTTGGCAGCTCAGCGGCTGCTCAGCTCAGGCTGGGAATTGAACCGCTGTTGCTCAGAGCTCGAACTCTTGAGTGAGCTCTTAACCAACTGAGCCACTCGGCCAGCCCTCCCCATGGCTGATTTTAAGCTGTATCCTTCTGCTGTAGTATAATGAATATAACTGTGAGTGCAATGGGTATGCTGAGTTCTATGAATCCTTGAAGCAAAATTATTGAAACTAAGGGTGGCTTTGGGTCCCTCAAACCTGCAGTTGGTATAAAAACAGAGGGTGGACTTGGGGAGTCTTGAATTTGCAGTTTTGCACCCTAAAAACACTGTAGCAAAGAACATCCTCATTCATACATGTATGGGCAGTGGTATGTTTCTTTAGTACAAACTCCTAGAAGTTAGTTAGCGAGACAATGTTTTTGAACCTTTTCAGTTATAATTAAGAACACTACACTGCCCCTGAGTCCCCAAAAATCTACCCAATTGATACTTCCTCCTACAGGTTGAAAAGTCTTCTTTTTTTTTTCTCTTAAAGCTATTTTAAAAAAAAAGCAACTTTATTGAGGAACAGCCAATGTCATTGTTTACACATAGCTTTCATACTACAATGGCATAGTTGACTCTTTTAGGGAGGGCGCAGCTCACAGTGGCCCATGCGGGGATTGAACCAGCAACCTTAGTGTTATCAGCACCACACTCTAACCAACTGAGCTAACCAGTTACGCTCGAGAAGTCTTTTTTTTTTTCTCATGTTTTTAATCTTCCCCACCCCCAATCTAATAGTATTTTAAAAAGAAACATAACCCACAAAACAACATTTATTGTGTTGATCTGTGTTTTGAAAATTATTAGTGAGGTTGAGTATCTTTTCATATTGTATTTTGATCATTTATATTTCTTTGATGAATTTTTTACTCTTGTCGTTTTCTGTTTTTCTACTGCATTTCCATTTTTATCTTACTCACTGGTAAAAGTTCTGTGTATATCAGGGATTTTAACCTTTTGTCTTTGACCTGAAATGTTTAAAATTAGAAATCATGCTTGCCTTTGGAGAACGGCTCTTTTCAAATGGGAAACGGGTGTTTCTGCATGGGTGAAAAGTTACAAACGTTATTTTCCCAAGGGTAAAATCATATTTCTGTTAAGTCTTAAAGCTCAAACTTGTGTTGCCTAGTAGGGTTTAAATACACTGACAAGAAAAGCCAACCATTTTGCCTGAGTTTAGGGATAAATAATTTCATGCCAAATGGTAATTTAACACTGAATTATTACAGTAAAAATGAGGTCAAACCACAGAGCTCAATGTAAAGCTTTACTGTGGCTTCATCTAAATTTATCACACTAAACTCACAGTAAGTTGTCTTTTATAGAGGAAACTGTTTGAGTTGTGTTTTCCAGTCATAGAGTTCGATTTGTGCTAGATTATCCCCGATGTCCCTTGAGGCCAGTACTGACCTCAAACCTGGACAAGGGGAGGGCCCAGCCCCCAGCCCTGGGCCTGTGTTTTCCAGGGCCTACACATCACAAGTGCAATCAAAATTGTGTGCCTCAGTCACTCAACTTGCAGTTATTTAAAAGACATGGCTTTACACATTGGCGAGTATGTGGAAGAAGTGAGGTTCTGACACCAAATGTGGGTCGTTTCAAACACCAACAACCAATTCTCCAATTCTCCAAGACCAACCAGATTCAATTCAATTCAATTCGGACACTAACTATCCTGGGTTAGTACAGGCCCCACAGGTTAAAGGCTGAGTCCCACAAGCCCCAATTCAGATGCCAGTCACAAGTCCCAGAGGCCACCTGTACTTCTGGCTGACCGGTTATTAATTCTGGGGTTCCCACAATGTACTTCTCAAGTTCAATAATTCACTAGAATGACTCGTAGAACTCAGGAAAGCACTCTACTTACTATTACACATTTATGATAAAGAATACAACTCAGGAACAGCCAAATGGAGGAGATGCATAGGCCAAGGTATAGGGACAGGGTCACAGAGCAACCATGCCCTCATCCAAGATCTCAAGTGTTCATCAACCCAGATGCCTCTTGAACCCCATCATTTAGGGGCTTTTATGAAGGTTTCATTACATAGGCATGATTGATTAAATCATCAGCCAATGGCGATTGAACTCAATCTTCAGTTCCCTTTCACTCCTGGAAGTTGGGGGATAGAGCTAAAAGTTTCCATGTTCTATCACAGCCTGATCTTTCTGGCAGCCAGCTCCTATCCTGAAGTATCCAGCACTCCCCACTCACATATTCCATCTCAGGAGCCATCTCATTAGCACACAAAAAACAGTAAATTCCAAGGCTTTTAGGAGCTCTGTGCCAGGAACTGGGGACAAAGACCAAATATTTATTTTTATTATACCACACACATATTATTCAGTTGCAGGGTTATGAAGGTGTATTTGTCAAGGCAGAAACAGAACATACCTCATTTAACAATTTGTTAGCTGGATTTATAAATTTAAAATATGTATACATTTGGTCGTGTAGGCTACCATTAGTAACCTGTCCTAGGCACCACAAATGTTAGGCCTGCTTGAGGCTCCTGGTCTAAGTTAGCTGGTCAGGTTAAGGGGAGAGAGTTTCTGTCTGTGGGTCTTTCCCAGTTACTTCCAAGGATGATTTGAATCTCTAAGTTGGGACACTTGGGAGCAGCAGAAAGTAGTGGGCCAAGTACCTTTGCTAGAGTAGGTAGATATAGAAATGAGCAGGAGAAGGAGAAAGTTAGCCCAAGTAGAAAGCCCCTTGCTGCAGCTCCTACTTGGGTCAAGCCCCCTTGCAGCTGCCTGGTAGGATTCTAGGCTTACCCATATCCCTAAGGGATGTGTTTACACATGCCCCCAAATCAAAGGGATCTATTAACACATGCCCCTAAATGGAAGAAATGCATTAGAAGAGAGGAAGACATCCTGCTTATCAGGGAACACATCCTGTTTGTCAGAACCATCAATACCTTTCTAGCCCAATAGAATTCCAGGTTTTCACATACCCGAGGGGATGTGCTTACACATGCCCTCAAACCACAGGGATGTGTTTACCCATGCCCCTAAATCAAAGAAATGCGTTGCTAAATGCCAGAGAACTAGGCACCTCAGGTGGAGAAAGAGAGAGAAGAGAAAGGAGAGGGGGAGGCAAGTCTACCCAAAGGGAAAAAAAATCTTCATGCAAAGTAAGGCAGAGCTGCTTCCCTCTCTTGGGTCAGCCTGCTCCATGTCTCAAACTGTACTTTTTTTACTAATAAATTTCTGGCTGTTTTATTCTGCACAAAATTCTGTCCTTGATTGAATTCATTCCTTCAAGAAGACGAAGACAAAAGGTTCAATGTCATTTCCCGGTAACAGCTTCAGAGTCTGAAAATTTGATTTGTGTCCTAGCTTTGCCACTTGCATGTTGTATGACCTTGGTCAAACTATTTCACCTCTCTGAGTTTCAAGTTCCTCACCTGTAAAATGGGGATAATATCCACTTCACTGGGTTGTTATAGAAATTAAGTAAAAAAGACTGTGAAGTGCTTAATACAGTTCCAAGCACTTAGTAAATATTCAATAAATGGGGTCTCTGGTATTGTTAGTTGTATTACTATCATTCTCTGATGTAGCCAGGCCACAAAACTTTGAGAGCGTTAAGAATGCTGGGGGGATGGCGAGGTGGGGAGGGGGGTGGCCGAGTGGCGCATTGATTAAGAGTTGGCTTGGGGAGCCAGCTCTGAGCAGCAGGGCCCCGGTTCGGATCCCACATGAGGGTCAGTGATGCTGCGCCCTCTACAGCTAAGATGGTGAACAACAGCTCGACCTGGAGCTGGGCTGCCGTGAGTAGCCAGAGATAGCATAGGCTGCAGCCCCTGCTGCACTGGGTTGCCGTGAGTGGCCGTCCAATGGACAGCGACCGACTGCTTCATCCGGGAAGAGCGCAATGATAATACCAACATGGGCCAGTGAAGCGACGTCCTCCACAACTAGACTGAAGAACAAAAGGACAGCAACTTGTCTGTTCCCCTTCTCTGATTCCCCAACGCTGTTCCCCTTCCCCAATTCCCCAATAAAATCTTTAAAAAAAACCACACAATGCTGCGGGGGCCGGCCAAGTGGCGCAGTTGGTTAAGAGTTGGCTTAAGAGCATGAGCTCTGAGCAAGAGAGCCACCGGTTTGATTCCCACATGGGCCAGTGATGCTGCGCTCGAGCTGAGCTGTCACTGAGCTGCCAACAGGTGGCAGGATGGCTCAGCTGGTGTAATAACAAGACTGCCTGTTCGATGGTGGGCTGTGCCCACCCACAACTAAGACTGAACACGGAACCTTGAGCTCAGCTGCTGCCCGGATGGCTCAGTGGATAGAGTGTGTGCGCTTAACAACAAGGTTTCTGGTTAGACTCCTGGTTCGACTCCTGCATGGGATGGTGGCTACGCCCACCCGCAACTAAGATTGAACACAGCACCTTGAGCTTAGAGGCCACGAGCTGCCGACGGGCAGCCAGATGGCGACTGGCGCTCTTCACAACGAAGATTGAAGAACAACAACTTGGCTGGTCCCCTTCCCCAATTCCCCAACACTGTTCCACTTCCCCAATTCCCCAATAAAATCTTAAAAAAAAAATGCTGAGCACATTAGTAAATGATCCCCATGTTTTTCTAACTAAATACAATCTTGGAAATCTCCCACCAAAGAATGATTCAGAAAATACTTATAGAACCTGAAACTAATTAAAAAAATATAAAATACACTTATGCAGGATGCTCATGTGTCCCAGAAAATTAAGTTCAATGTTATCCTGAAATATTAAAAGGCAAAAATGAATGCAGAAACATTTTTCTTTTTTGGCCCCATAAGTTATATCACCTCCTTTTCATTGTATGGAGTTGGGGTGAGCGAGGGGCATGGGAGAATAACACCTAGAAAACAATATTCCACTGATGTCAATGAATTACTTCATTTGGGATAATTATTTTCACGTATTGTCCATTTTGGAGTATGCTTAAGTCCCAAATTAGTGGGATCAGGAAAACAGAGAATTCCGTGTGGACGTAGAGGTCCTTCCACAAGAATCCAAGGAAGTAAGACTCCCATTTGGAGGATGGAGACAGCAGGGCCCTGAGAAGACTGAAGACGTTCTAGTTTGTCTTAGGTCTGACCTAACCGAGTATACTCAGCCATGCCCACTCCGGCTGGTCAGGAAACCTTAGGGACAGAAGAAATGTCTCTGAACTCCTTTGTGGACTTGAATTTTGATGTGAAGACTCCATCTTGTTGCCATACACCGTTCACATACTACTGCTTGGCCTTGAACTCAAGAATAGCTAAAACGCACAAAAACATAGAGTGTTCATCATCTACTATGGTCTGAATGTTTGTCTCCCCCCCAAAATTCACATGTTGAAATCCAAATGCCCAATGTGATGGTACTAGGAGGTGGGGCCTTTGGGAGATGCTCAGGTCACAAAGGTGGAGCCCTCATAAATCCCAACCATTGGGATTAGTGCGTTATAAAAGAGACCCCCTGGAGCTCCAACCATGTGAGGGTATAATGAGAAGCCTGTGAACCCAAACAGGGCTTCACCCTGATCTCAGATTTCCAGAGTCCAGAACCATGAAAAATCAATTTCTGTTGTTTACACACCATCCAATCTGTAGTACTTTGTTATAGGAGTCCAAATGGACTAAGACACCTGATTCATGCTCATGGGATGCAGAGATGACCCTATGTGATGATGATGATGGTGATGATGGTGATAGAGTTTGGCATTTGAGAAGCATTTAGACCTACCTTATGAACAAAATCCAAACCATTATCATTATTAATAACATTACTGTAAATGAAGACACAGCTTCAAGTTGGGGATACAAAAGGACCTGGGGCCTTTTCTTTTCTTTCCTGCATGGCAAGAAATAGTAGACATGCGTTGTTTGCATTCTACCTGTTTTAAGTTATTCTCACTCCCATCTTTCTGTATGAGTGAACTTTTCCCTCACTGATGTACAAGTCTGAGTAATTTCTTTCCAGCTTAATTTCTGACATATTTAACAGAAGGGGAGAAATATCTACCACTAAAGTAACTGGCATTTAGGGGAGAGATGACCAATGACCCTGAGTCTTGTATAACTTATTAATGAAAAAAAAATTAATGTCACATTTTATTCAGCTACACAATCTATTTGACACCAACTTGTTCAGTAGGTCTGCAAGAGCAGAGCCTGGCTTCCAAAGAAGGGAAAATAGTTGTGAGACTGGAATGAACCTTGGCCTTCAACCTGCTCAACTCTTTGCAGAGGGGGAAATTGAGGCTTGGAGGAGTGACGTGAACTACCCAGCATGACAGAAAGGCAGGACCAGTCTGGCACTATGCCCTCCAGCCCTATGTGTTCCTTCAGAGGGGGGAAGGGCACCCAGGGGCTAGAGGCCCAGGCTTGGGGGTCCCCAAAGGGTCTCACAGGACATGGAAACCTGAGGTGTCCTTTGGTGATGAAAAGTTCTACCTTTATTGGTAAATGTCTATCAAGAATTCTGTATAGAGAAGTCTCTGGGAGAAAAAAAATGACATTATTTCTCATGATAGAAGATCATTTTATTCTGTACATATGTTCAAAGCATAAAAATCTCAGGAAATACAATGAGCATATCAAAAATTTTCTGCATTTAAAAAATCTCCCCCTTTAAGACTGGGAATAGAAAAAAAACCTGAGCGATGGGAGGAACTGAAGCTAATTTATACAAGTTTTCTTAAAATGGTACAGTGAGGGGAGGCTGGGAGAGCTGAAGTATGTCACTAACTTACTGCAGAGGATGTGGGCAAGTCCTATCACCTTCCCAGCCTTCAGTTTCTTTTCTTGCAAAATAACGGTTTTAAAGGAAATAATTTCTACAGGCTCTTACCACCATAGACATTTCCATGCAAAGTTATTTTAACCACCTGCAAATCCTCACCACCATCTTCCAACCTTATGACTGCCTTGTTGATAAAGATACTTAAGCAAGTGCAGTTAGCCTTTTCCCATTTTAATCAAAATCCTAGCCTGCCTGAAAATTGTATCTATCAAGCCAAGGACCCAGAAGCCTATGCAAATTAACATGGATTGGCATTGTCAACAGTCTCCATCAAATCATAGGTCATTTTCCATCTCGGAGACAAATATTTTTCAGCTTCTTATTTCTGAGTTGCCTTTGATGTTTTACACACCTTTGGGTGTACATATGTGTGGCTTACTCTCCTTTCCAGGTCACTAAATGAAAAATATTAGGGCCAAAGAATAATCCTTCCAGCACCCTGCCAGATGCCACCATCCAAGCCACCATATGGTCTTTTGCTCTGAGTGTGGCCTTTCAGGCAGTGACGTTCTGTGTGGAAAGAACAGGTTCTGAATGTCAAGTCTCAGTGTATTGACCTTGTATTTTTCTGACAGCTATCATGTTTTAATTAGAAGCTATAAATCACATCTTCAATCTATATTCTAGGAAACCTTCTCACTGGCAAGACAGTCAGCTTAATTCAAGAAGGTAGTGGTGATGTTGGCAATGGTGACAGGTAATATTTACTGAGGATTTATGACACGCACAGCACTATGCTCAGTTTGTGATAATAATAAGACATTATATTACCACAACCTTTGTCCCATTCATGAGATAATGAGTTTGCTGCTTCTTCACCTTCTTTAGCAGGTTTGCTATTTCTAATTTGTATTTCTTCTTAGCTGTCAAGTAAAGTTTAGATACTAAGACATTTTGGTGCATCACTATAAGTTACTACAAGTTAAGAAAAACCCAGAGGAGTGGCCGGTTAGCTCAGGTGGTTACAGCACAGGCTCATAACACCAAGGTTGTCAGTTCAATTCCCACATGGGCCAAGGAGCTGCAACCTCCACAACTAGATTGAAGACAACTACTTGATTTGAAGCTGATGGTTCCTGGAAAAACACATTGTTCCCCAACAAAATTTCAAAAAAAGAAAAACCCAGAAACAGCCAAAATGTCTTTCCTGTGGCTGAATCCAAATTAGTTGCCATAGCATTGGCCTTGACAGCTGCCTCCTTGCAGGAGCTCCCTCAACCCCTAGCAGCTGGCAGGATTTGGGCTGCAAATGGTACCCCTCTGCTGTTAACTGCAGTAAAGTAGCATACTGTGTTTAAGGGACTTGAATGCCTGTGTGTGCTTATGAAGCATGAATAAGTTATGACTCTGTCTAAGAATCTCCTTAGAAAGCAGCTGCCCTGTGCTCCGGGCCTGACCCTCAGCTTCGTGGCTGCTCCTGACCTGTAGGCTGTGCGTAGACAACCCCTGGGATGTGCAGGTGATTGTTTTGTGACTTGAAACCCCTTCTTATAGTGCAGACTCCAGAAAGCATCCTATAAAATGAAATGCTTGTCACATTCGGTCTTAAGGCCCTTCCTCCTGAGTCAGCTGTATAGGACCCCATGGCTGGAACCAGCCTGCACGGATAGGGAAATAATCCAGTGTGTGGGGAGCCTAAGCTGGCTTCACTGTATTTTGAGTCCTCTCTAATCAGACCTGCAGCCCCAGGAGGCTTCTCTGCAGCAGTGACAGACAAGATGAGCCAACTCAGAGGTGAATGACAGGAAGCCATCTGGAGCAGGAGCCAGGACCTCAAATGCTCCCCAGGCTAAGCACAGGCCAGGCACAAATGCACAGACCAAGCCAAAGCAAGGAGAAAAGTAGTGTTTACTGTCGGCTGCTCTTGACAGTATTACTGCTAAGTTGAAATATTAAATACTCCACTGTGGAGAATCAATCCAAAACACGTCTTCTCTGAAAATGTCCACTGTGCAGAAAATGGAAGCATTTTTCATATTCACTATCTTCAGCTATTGCAACGTCATTAAGTTCTGTTCTTTATTTCTTTAGAGCAGCGGTTCTCAACCTTCCTAATGCCGCGACCCCTTAATACAGTTCCTCATGTTGTGGTGACCCCCAACCATAAAATTATTTTCGTTGCTACTCTATAACTGTAATTTTGCTACTGTTATGAATCGTAATGTAAATATCTTTTTGTTTCCCGATGGTCTTCGGCGACCCCTGTGAAAGGGTCGTTCGACCCCCAAAGGGGTCGCGACTCACAGGTTGAGAACCACTGCTTTAGAGTTTCCAGTCTCATCTTTCTTTCCCCAACTCTGGACAACACCCTGATCCAGACGTTTGTTGACATACATTTGATTACTGTTTTAAGCTCCAGGATCAAAACAAAATAAAGAGAGGTACTAAATGTTTCTCTTACAAGCCCCCAATGAAGAGCATTTAATTGCTGATCATCCCTATAGAACAAGTCAAAAGCTCTGGTTGCCTAGGATTAGTTGAACATTATCTGGAGAAAAGACAGGGGAAGGATCCCCACCCCTAATCCCCTTCCATACCCCTACTCCTAAACCCCACCTACAGTGCCCTGTGCAATAGGCTCTCCTAGCTGGAGAGCATCTGTCAGTGAGGCTGCGTTAAGGGGACCAGGAAGAAGCAGCAGATGGAATCAGAGGGAAAAACACCCTCCTCTCCTAGAATTCTCAGGCAGGCACCTCATCCAGCCAGCTTTCCATGGTGCTTTTGCAAATACCCTAGAGCACATGATCATAACTCTTTGTGAAGTGTTCTTACTCACAAAGTATTTAGAAATCAACTCACATTATGCTGATCCAAATCTTGCTATTAAAAGATGTAGATAAAAAAACAAAAACTGTTAAAAATGCAACGTGGGACTTGGCTATGTGTTGAAATTTCACATTTCGCAACAAACACTTAAACCAGACTTAGTCAATAGTTCATATAATGATATTTATAATAAAACACAGGATCTAATTTCAGAATTTTTCCCCCCTCAATCTTTTATTCTAGAACAGGGGTCTGCAAACTACAATCCCATAGGCCCACCACATGTTTTGGTAAAGTTTGATTGGAGCAAGCCATGCCCACTCATTTACATATTGTCTACTATTGGCTACTTTTGCTACAACAGCAAAGTTGAGTAATTGGGACAGAGAACATACAGCCCACAAAGCCTAAAATATTTACTATGTGGCCTTTGCCATCCCCTACCCTAGAACTACCAAGAGATGGCTAATAAAAATTTGAATGTTCCTTCTATGCACAGGACAACTGTCCTGGAACATGGGTTTTGCCTTCAGACCAAATTATATCCCGTGTCTGTCACTAGCTGTGGGATCTGGTATAAATGGGCAGCCTTGTCCTCCTCTGTCTAGATTCCAGCTACAAGCAGCATATATCCCAACTCTGATGGGCTAAAAAGGTTATAAATGATGTCATCGCACATAGGAAGGAGCACAGAGGTAAAACAGACTTCCACGGTGATTGGATTCAAAGGTTCAGTAGTGTTTCAAGGCCCCGGGTTCCTGGCATCTCTCCCTGTCACTCTCAGTGATGTCCACATGCTCACACTGATAGCAGGAGAGCTGCGGCAGTGCCAGGCCACACATCTAGACTTAAAGACATCCAGAGGAATGAAAGAAACCATCTCTCCCTTTGGTTCTCTCTTGTAAGCAAGGACAAACTTCCTGAAGCCCACCATCTGGTCTTCGCTCATCTCTCACTGACAGATACTGGGTACCTAGCTGCTTTTAAACCATCCATTGGAAAGTGAAGTGGAATTACCCTTATGCTAATCAGATGCTAACGTGGAATTAAAGGTGGGGTCAAGCTCTCCTGAGGCATGTAGCTGCACAGGGAAAATGTAGATACAGGAATAAAAGTGGAGTTTTGTTAGGAAAAGAGGGACACTAATCCTGAGAAACTAATCTGGCCATTAAAATCATCTCTCCAGGCTCATTTCCAGAACCACTTTGTTCTGCCCCAGACATGCCCATCGAAGATCTCATTTGTACCTACTCTATTAGTGAGTTGGGCTGCCATAACAAAATATCACAGACTGGTGGCTTAAACAACAGAAATTTGTTTTCTTACATTTCTGGAGGCTGGAAGTACAAGATCAAGGTGTAGGCAGCTTTGGTTTCTCCAGAGGCCGCTCTCCTCGGCTTGCAGATTGCCGCCTTCTCACTGTGTCTACACACGGCCTTTCCCACTCCTCTGGCGAGCCTTCCTCTTCTTATTAGGACACCAGTCCTATTAGGTTAGGTCCCTACTCTTAAGACCTAATTTAACCTTAATTATCTCCTTAAAGGCCCTATCTCCAAATATAGTCACATTGAGGTGGGCGGGTGACACACAATTCAGTCCATAACATCCATATTTTCAAAAGCCACCTTATGAACCATTGGCTTATAAGTTCATATTTTCAGCCTTTCCTCTGAGACCCAGATTTATATATCAAACTGCCTTCTTGAAATCATCTTTTGGATATCTCAAAGGCGCTTTAAGTTCAGCTTATTTAGAAGCAGATAGATGATCTTTAATACTTCCCACATGCACAAAAATACCACATCCCTGTCCCAACTTCAACCACTTACAGTGTCCCTCAGCTCAGTGAGTGGCACCACCATTCATCCAGGGGCACAAGACAAAAACTTGAAGGCATTCTTAACACTTTTCTTCTCCCTCACTTTCCCATATCCAATCATCATCAAGTTTATTGGATTCATCTCTTCCTTTTTGTCACCACCATTGCTCATGCTACTGTCATCTCTCACCTGATTAGATGAAATAGTCCAACAGATGTGCCCACAGCTTCTCATACCCCATCTAATCATTTCTAAAGAGTGATCTTTTCTATAAGGCACAAAGTGGTCATATGACACCCTGGTCTCAATCTAAGACACTTTAAAATCATCCCACTGATTTTGGAAGAACGCACATCTTTAAAATAAACCTTGAAGTTTTAATAGTCTGATTCCTACTTACCCCTCCAACCTCATGTTGTCTACTTACCCTTGATGTCTACTCAACTCCATGAGCTGCCGTGGACCCAGTATCTAAACACTTCGGGAAATTTCCCACATTAATGATTTTTTGTGGGCAGCAGAGACATCTTCCCACTAGTAAAGGGGAAAACTTGCTTTCACCGTGTCCTTTACAGCTGAGGCACAGGCACGTGACCTCCACTCTAGCCATCAGTTGTCCCTACGCCAGACTCTGGGCTTGTGACACAAAAGAATAGTACATGATTGAATCTGTTGAGATGAGGATGAAAGTCATAGTTGAGATCACGACCCGCCTCTAGAGAGAGGATAGGAAGCAGTCACAGCAGCAGCGGCCACAGCTAAGACGCAGGATTGTCAGCAGGGCCAGTAGAAGTGGCTGCACCCCATGACAGCAGCAGTGGGGTGGGGGTGAGGGGGCTGCCCGAAGCCAGGTCTGCAGCAGGATTTTGAATTCTCCTCCTGGCTGTTTCTTGTGTCTTCCTGGAGTTTGTGAACTGATACTTGTAATAAATTGTTTTTGTACTTAAATTCGCCAAAGTATATAACCCTTTTGCCTGAGATACAAACACTGACTTATTAAGAAATTGGTTCCAAGAGTGGTTGCAAGGAACAGACACTTACAATAATAGGGGGAACTTGGGGGCAGCCAGTTAGCTCAGGTGGTTAGAGCGTGGTGCTGATAACACCAAGGTTGCCGGTTCGATCCCCACATGGGCCACTGTGAGCTGCGCCCTCCTTAAAAAATAATAATAATAATAATAGGAGGAATCCAAACCTGATTCCCTAGTATAATTGAAGATGAAATCAGTAAAGTCTAGCAAATCCATACATTATGGGACCAGTGATTAAACTGGTAGTTAAATTATTACCTGCATTAGCCAAACGAAGTGTCCATTCAAGGCAGGGCTAAATGGCATTTGCCACAGAACAGTTATGAAAAACACAAGTAATTTAAGGTCCAGGCGGTCAGGTGGTTGCTTCTTAACCACCGTGAAGGACTTAAAGAAATAAGAATGACAAACTCTCTAAGTCCTAAACTGTCAGCTCAAGGCATGGACAGAAATAATGGCTACTGAAATAATGTGTCATCTTTTGAGGCTGCAAGGCTGAGCTACCCCAAAACTAAGCTCCAAATCTGATCTTAGGGGTTGCTGAATTACAACCTCAGTTTAATGCACAGCCTCATTCATTCTTACATAAAAGTCTGGGTATCAATCAGGAAACAGTGGATTGGGACGGAAGGGGTTATAACAGGATCAGAATGCCTCAGAAACACCCACACCCAGCAGAAGGGGCCTCTCCTTTCCCTTCTGCTGAGGTTATCCCTGCCTTACCTGAGGACCCCTAATGATCATGGCTGAGGCAGGTAGCTTGCCAAGTAACTCCATCCCCATTGTGACAGAGCTCTGCCACAGGGTTTGTTTTCAGGCTTTTGACTAAATTCCAGTTTCTAGGACCAGCATGGCTTGGCATGTGATTACTAAAACAAACCCAGGAGGAGATGTCTACACCAAAAGATATGCAAGATAACTGCTAACTTTTATTTTCAAAAACTTGCAGAATATGGGTTTAGACCAAGAAGAGAGAGACAATTTTAGGTTAGGTTGAATTTACTGCTATTTGCATGGACCAGAAACTCTGCCCTCAGTCTGCCAGTTTGAACAGCTGGAAGTGATTGTAGCTGTGTTTTCAATTAGTTGAATGATACCTGGACTCAGGGGTGGCCCCACTGCAAGATGTTGAGATGCCAGAAACTTGCTGGCATGACTGTAGGTTAGTGCCGCTCAAAGTTTAATGTGCATGTGAATAGCATGGAGGTCTTGTTAAAATTCTGATTCACTAAGGTCTGGGGCAGAGTCCAAGATTCTGAATTTCTAACAGGTTCCCAGGTGATGCCAGTATTCCTGGTCCTCACACACTTTGAGCAGTAAGGATACAGAGGAAGGATCCAAATGCCTCGGGGGTTTAGGAATGTTGACGTGGATTCATCATGGCCATCCCACTCCTCCATTGTCTGTGTATTCCAAGAGGACCCGGAAGCCACTCTCTTTTCCCCTAGGCCTTGGGAATTACAGTGGTGAAAGAATTGCCTTCACCTTCAAAGGTAATGAATGGTAGGGCCTATTCTCGACAGGCTGAGGACACTGGTGAGAGAGCCTGAAATGGAAATGGATTTCCTGATTTCAGTGACAATGCTGGAACTCCAGGGTAGATAAAGCAGCATTTAACTCCCAGAGGGAAGATAAAGGCAGTTACTGAATAGGATGTGGGACCAAAACAACTAGAACAATCTGACCCACGGGGATCTTTGGCAATTGCCATTGATAATGAGTTTCTTAGAATTGAAACAGTGGCCCGTCCACTTCATTACTCCTTGATCCTATCACAAACAAACAAAATCTAAGTCTGATGAGCAGAGAGACCTGAGCCACCACAGTAGTCATGGCTCTTGTCTTAGGTAAAGTTCTTTAGAAGCAGACCCTGAAATGAAGATTTCTATGCAACTAAGGAAGTGCTCCCAGAAGAAACGGTAAGGAAAGAGGGAGCGTGATAGGAAAGGGAAAGAAACCAAGCAGGGTGCAATTTCAGGTGAAATCAGTCTCTACCTGATCCCACTGGGAAGTCTGGAATTTGAATTATCTCTGAGTTTGTCTCAACTGTAGGCAAGGAAACTGGGCTTTCACACTCTTTTCAGTCATTGACTAGGAGCCTGTAGGGGTGGAGGGGTGTCATAAGCTCCCAGGCACTTCCGGCTCTCTGTGCATGGGTAAGGGTCATGAGGAAGGTCACATTCCCCTGGGCCTACACCTGTCACAGTGACACCCCACCCTCAATCGATGGGGAGTTTCCTAGAGAGTTAGCGTTTCCAGACCATTGTGCATGTTATGCAGGTACCAGTGGAATGATATAACTGGCTTAGGACAATGCAGAAGGGAATTCCTCCTGATAGGCAGAGCTTGAAGCTGTGCATCTCACTGTCTACTTTGCTCTCTGAGCCTGCCTTGTGACTAAGGTATGGACATGTAAATTAGACACACCAGAGTGGATCTTACTCAGCTACTAATGACAAAGAAGTAGGGTGGTGGCAATAGGAGTCGTTGTGTCCAGCTTCCAGCAGTTACAACAGTGCCCAGTGCCCAATATAGACGGTACCAGTGTTATCAGTGTAAGTGGTATTTTCATGGCACAAACTCCATGGAATTATTTTAGACATTGTTACTGAGCTTGCTTCTATAGCACATTAGAACATTTTTGTAAGCTACCCAATCTTTTAATAAATTGCTTTTCAGCAAAAATTGGCCAGAATTGATCTCTACTATTTTCAATTAAGAACCTTGAATAATAGATCAGCTATCATTTATTCCCTCATATCATTATACTTCGTTCTGCCTCAGGACCTTTGCACATGTTTTCTTCCATCTGCCTGGAACATGCTTTCTTCTCACTTCATTATTTCCTATTCATTCTTAGGACCGCAGCTAAATTGGACTTCTTAAAGAAACCTTCTCTGATCCACCATTAAATATTCTCATAGTACCATTTACCTCTCCCTCCCATTATTTATCACCTATCCATGGCTATTTGATTATTATGCATATCCCATCTAGCATGTAAACTCCCACAAGAACCACATTATATTTCCAGGGACTAGTCCTGTGCCTGGAGCATAAAAAGCACACAACAAGATGTGATGGATGAATAATTGAAATAAAGAAACTGAAGTCATTTCTCTATTCAAGGGAGTAGCATGAGGACTAAAATGAGCATATCTGTAAAGCAGACATCAGAATTTATGGCATAGAAATGTAGATCATAGATGTTCAATGGATTCCTCCTAGCTTTTCCTCTTCGATTTCCCCAATGCATCCCCAACCCCTTCTTGGTCTTCAGCTCTATTATCTAAAGAAGATATTTTCATGAACTCTCAAAACACAGTTGATGGCACCTACCAAAGCAGCTAAATTGTGAAAACTTTACTCTGAATCTTCTGTAATCGAAACTAAATTGAAAAAGACTTTTAAATGTTCTTCTACCTGCAGAACAAAACCCACGCCGCACTGAAAGTTCCAGCTGGTTCTAGCTGTGACTGTTCTTGATACCTTCACACAAATCACATGCCTGTCAGAGCTCCCTAAGCTAAGAAGTGCCTTTTTGTTCTAAGATTCATTCATATGGCGTAGGCTTGTGTGCCAACTTTTCCGTCCCCCTCACTGATAAATTTATTCGGTTTCACTCCTTGTTCTTAGCTTGAAATACCAATTAGAGGCTGCTTTGCGGTAGCTGATATAAGTGTATGTGACTAAATATATACAGTTACATGAGGGTTTACAAGGAAGGGTGATCCGTGCGAAAAGCATTGAACACACATAGGGTGAACTTGCACGTTGGCTGAGTCCCATCGCCCCCACCCAGCTTCACGGAGATGTTGCCATGGCATTGCTTCCACAAGGAGGATTCCCTGTCTGAATGCTATTGTTTTTCTCCAGCACCTGCAAGGTCTGTTTAAATGAATGTCAGACCCCTGAACTATTAATACTTTCTTATTCACTTTTGCCCTAACTGAATACAATGCCACCAGTTAAGAGCACAGGCTCATCAAAGACTTTAGGGGAGCCATTTTTCAGTCAGAGGATTTTTAAAGGCTAAATTTTATTCATTCGCTTTATCTTTGTTAATTCAAAAATGGTTGAAAGCTTTTTTTTCTTAATCTGCTCATTTCTAGCTCTGCATTCAGTTTTACGTTCGTTGAAAGGTAGGATTAGGCAGAAAGTCTAAATTACCTTTGCAAGAAGGCAGCTCAGTCCAGATTGCATTTTATGTAACTCACCCTAATTAGACTGTAAAAGCACTCAACAAGGAATCCAGATGTTTTGCTGTAGTGAACACTGAAGTCTTCTCTCACTTGCCTGCTGGAATTAGAGCACTCACCCGTTTTTCTGTCACAAAAACCAGACACATAACATTCTGTAAATTATTCTCCCTACCAGCGTAGGTGGAAAATATAATAAAACAAAGTCGTTTATCCAGTAAAGAACAATCTAGCAGCAGTGAGATAACGCTTGCCTAGATGAATCCTATTTAGTTTCTTTATCCCAGAAAATCAGTGAGCACATACTGGACTTACCCTACACTCTTACAGATCCAGGGAGCTCCTGGGGATAGATTGAGGGCCAGTCCCAATGATGGCATCATACAATTGCTGGATATCAGCCTCTCTGGAGTATCGTACTGAAGTTTTAAGAATGTATGGATTTTCTTTTTATATCTGCTTCATCTGCAATATTTATTTGCTACTGAAGGTCAAACCAGGACCTTACTGAACTGAGACCTAAAAAGAGCAATTTAATCAGACTTGCTTCCAGAAATACAAACACACTTTTTGGGGGGGGGCGGGGGGGAGGGGAGAGAAAGAATTTATTTTCATTAAAACAGGAGAATGAATTGACTTTGAATTGATATACTTGAGTTCTAATCACAGTTGCAGCCACTGTCCAGTTGGGTACTTTAGTCAAATTACTTTCTTTCTTATTTGCAAAATTAGCATTGGATTATGTAGTCTCTAACTACTAGAAATCATAATGGAATTCTGTGAGGCCAAACCTAATAAACTGAGCCTATTTTAGTAAAGCAGGCATTAATCGGAGACAGGACTTCAGAAACAAAGTAAGTAACAGAGATTCCTGAATGTCCTTTCGCAAACAGCAGATCAACAAATATTTCATGAAGACTTGCTTTGTGCTAGGCACTTTCATAAGTGGTTTTGGTTCAGCTTATTTTCTTGGTGGCCCCAGGAAAAGGCCTCTGAGGACCCAAATTTTGCCCGTGGCACTTATTACTGTTAAGCTATGCAGGCCTGGCCTCTCTAGAAGTCTTCCTATGGAGTGCCTCTCAGCCTGGTATGCACTTTATGGACGGGAGTCTCTGGGTTCCAGTGTCTATCCTCTGGCCCTGGCTTCTAGTTGGGCTCAAGTGAGCATCAGCCTAATTGCCTGAGGCTAGTGATTGAGCACATTCAGTGGGAATATTTAAAAATATGTGGCAATTGATTAGGCCCATGCTCTCATCAATCAGAATGAATACTGAGCATCTTGATGGTCTATAAACAATGCAAATAGCTGAAGGTCAGCCCCGAGTTTATGCCCCAGGGCCTTTGGATATGCTGTTCACCCTGCCTGGAATGATTTCTCCCTCCTCCTCACCAAACTGTTGCCTAATGACTCACTCACATGAAGTGAATCCAATCAGCCTTTGCAAGAAGGTACCCCACAAACACTGTTTTCTGTGCAGACACAATTGTCCTTGGTCTTGCTCCTCTAGCAGCAGCATTGATGAAAGGCTAGCAGTACACATGGCATTAAACATTTATATCTATAGTTCTGTATTTGGGGTGGGAATGAGAGTAGTTTAAATTCCCAACGTAATTCCTGAGTTCCCTCATCTACACTCCTCCCACCCCTGAAAAGTTATTAGTTTAGCCAGGCATGATGTCTCATGTCAATGAATCACATGCATAGATCAATAGGTGCTGTTGAATGCAGGTGTACTTCATGTAATGATACAGATATACTCTTGAAAGTGGTTTGTAAGACAAATGTTTCTAACAGGAATCATAATTCCCCAGTGGTAGCATTAGAATTTCAAAGTTGATGTTGCCACTGAGAAAATACTCATCTTAAAGAACAATTAGGAATACTATTCAGCAATTAAAAGGCCACAAACTGTATGATACCATTTATATGACATTATGGAAAAGACAAAACCATAGGGACAGAAAACAGATGAGGGGTATGTGGGGACTAGGGATAAGGGAAGGGGATTGACTGCAAAGGGGCAGGAGAAAAGCTTGTGGAGTGATAGAAATATTATCTTGATTATGGTGGAGATTACATGATGGTGTTTGTCAAAATTCAATGAAATATGCAATTTAAAAGCAAGAATTTTACCACATGAGAAAATGTTTATGATTTATTAAGTAAAAAGAGCCAGGTATACATATGTTGCACAAGATTATTGTTATAAATTTAACAATATATAGCCAGGAATACAGCGGAAAGCAATATGTAGAAGGATGAAAACGTTGAGTGAAGCTATCAGCTGTTTCCCACAAAATGGGAGACAAAGTTTGGATATTGAATCCTGCTAAGTGAGAGGTATTCAGTAAACAGTTTTGGCTCTCCATGGAAATAGCAGGACCTTAGGCATAAACAACCTATGTCACCAGACTAAAAAGAGGACACATGGGAAATATACACATAGTGGAAATACCAGGAGAAGAAAGAAAGCAGACAAGGAAGTATTGGAAGTAATGTGTAAGAATTTTCCAAAATTAATGACAGATACCAAACCACAGACCCAATAATCTCAGAGAACATCAAGTAGGATAAATACCAAAAAATCTACACCTAGGCATGGTACGTTCAAATTGCAGAAAACCAAGGAGAAAGACAAAGTCTTGAAAGAAAAGAAAAAAATTACTTCACTTATAAAGGGACAAGGATAAGAATTACATTGGACTTTTCATCAGAAAACATGCAAATAAGAGAGTGGAGTGAAATAGTTACGGTGCTAAAAGGAAAAAAAAACCCATCAGTAAAATTATTCTATAAGAGAGAAATAAAGACAAGACAAACAAAAACTGAGTGAATTTGTTGCCAGTAGACCTGCCTCACAAGAAATGTTAAAGAAAGTTCTTCAGAGAGAAGGGAAATGAGATAGGTCAGAAGCTCACATCTACAGTCTTTTTTTGTTTGTTTGTTTAAGATTTTATTGAGGAAGTGGGGGAAGGGAACAGCATTGGGGAATCAAGGAAGGGGAACAGACAGGTAGACAAATTGCTGTTTTGTTCTTCAGTCTAGTTGTGGAGGATGTCACTTCACTGGCCCACGTTGGTATGATCATTGTGCTCCTCCTGGTGAGGCAATCGTCACTGGTCACTGGTGGGCCGCTCACTGTGGCTCACAGCAGCTCTCGCTGGCTGCAAGCCACTCATGCTGGCTGCCAGCCACTCACGTAGCTCATGGCAGCCCACTGCAGCCCCACTGCAGCCTACGCCGTCACTGGTGACTCACAGAAGCCCAGCTCCAGGTTGGGCTGTTGTTCATCATCTTAGCTCTATAGGGCACAGCGTCACTGGCCCTTAATGTGGGATCCGAACCGCAGCCCTGCTGCTCAGAGCTGGTGCTCCCAAGCGAGCTCTTAACCAACTGAGCCACTCGGCCGGCCCACCACTTACATTTTTTTTAAAGAAGTATAATTTCTATGCTGAGAGGGCAGAAAATGGAATCACAAAAAATGCTTTTTATTATTAAAACTAGAGAAGTCAGAAAAAGAGAGAAGATTTAAAAAATAAGAAATGAAAAACAAATGCAGCAAATATGAAACAGTAACACATAGGGCAGATATTAATCCGAATATATCAATAATCACTTCAAATGTGAATCAGATCTAAATAGACCAAGTAAAAAACAGAGATGGATGGAGTGGATTAAAAGAAAAACAAGACCCAACTATGTCATGTCTACAAGAAAACCATTGTAAATATAAAGACACAGATAGATTAAAAGTAAAGGGATGGAGAAAAATATACCTTGCTAATACTAATCAAAACAAATCTGGAGTAGCCATATTAATTTCAGACAAAGCCAACTCCAGAACAAGGAAAAATACCAGGGATAAAGAGGGGTGTTAATGATTAAGCTCAATTCTCCAAATAGACATAACAATCCTTAATGTGTATGCGCCTAAAAACAGAGCATCAAAATATGTGAGACAAAAACTGATGGAACTGCAAGGAAAAATAGACAAAGCCACCGAGACCTTAACCTCTCTATCAATAATTGACAGATGCAGAGGGCAAAAAATCAGTAAGGACATAGTTGAGCTGAACAACGCCATCAATCAACTGGATTTAATTGACACCTGTAGAATACTTCATGCAACAACAGCAGAATACACATTTTTCTCAAACTCACATGGAATATTCACCAAGAGAGACCACTTCCTAGGCTATAAATCACACCTTAGCAAATATAAAATAGGAATCACACAGAGTATGCTCTCAGACAACATGAAATTGAACTAAAAATTAATAACAGGAAGACAGCTTGGGAATCCCCAAATATCTGCAGGTTAAACAATACACTTGTGAACAGCACGTGGGTAAAGTAGGGGTCTCAAGGGAAATTTTAACATATTTTGAAGGAAGGAGAGTGAAAATACAACTTATTGAAATTTGTGGGATGCAGTGAAAGCAGTGTTCAGAGGGAAATGTAAAATGGTACAGCCACTCTGGGAAGCAATTTGGCAGTTAAATCAAACAAATGGCTATGCATGCAACTACCATAGGACCCAGCAACTGCACTCCTGGGAATTGCATTCCCAAATAAATGAAGACATGTGTCCACACAGAAACCTGCACCTTCATGTTTATAGCAGCTTCATTCATACAGCCACAAACTGGGAACAATGCAGATGTATTTCAACAGGTGGAATGATTAAACTACCAATGGTACATCCATACCATAGAATGCTCGTCAACAATAAAAAGGAACAAGCTGTTGACACGTGCCAACAACCTGGATGAATCTCTAGAGAAATATGTTGAATGGGGGAAAAAGCCAATCGCAAAAGTTTTCATACTGTTATCGTTCCATTTATGTAACATTCTTGAAATGGCAAAATTATAGAAATGGAGAACAGAGGAGAGGCTGTCAGGGGCTAAGGAGGGGATGGTGGTGGGAGGGAGGCAGGTGTGGCTAAGAAGGCGACAGGAGAGATCATTGTGGTGATGGGAATTTTCTGTCTTGACTGTTTCAATGTCAGCTTCCTGCTTGTGATATTGTACTCTAGTTGTGCAAGATAAAAAGTAAAGGGTACAAGGGCTCTCTCTGTATTATTTCTTACAACAACCTCATGTGAACCTATAATTATTTCAAAATTAAAAGTTTAATTAAGAAAAAATCAAAAAAATGATAGGGGTGTGCGTTACATGGGCATATGCACTGGTCCATACTCACTGGTCTATATCCTTGAGATCTGTGCATTTTACTATATGTAAATTTAATCTTAATTTTTTTTTTTAAAAATGGGATAGCCTCCCAGCGGACTAATTTATTGTTTTTCCACCCACCAGGGCAAAAGAGTGCTCATAATACAGAATCTTAAGTACAACTTGCTAACCATACCGTGATTTCTCATAAATACTTTTTGTGTGTCCTTAGAGACTTATCTTGAGTCAGCTTAACTTTAACAGAGTTCAATTGATATTATTTCTACTTTCTGATCATATAGTCTCAGCTCCAATTTGAGTAACATTTAAAATATATGCAGAAAGATTCCTTAATTTATTGATTAACCTTTTTTTTGCCACTTGTATTAGATATATTTATGAAAGAGTGGTAATGGCTTATTAGATGTTTCATAAATCATTTAATATTATGAAACAAAACTGCATGCTACAACACAAAATTCTATTCAAAGCACCAAAGTAATTTCACTTATGATGGTGTATAACATTTATAAATTGTGAAACTTAAACACTATGCTAATAAGCAAATTAAATTGGAAAATTAAAGATGTTGCCTGACAAAATTTTTTTTAATCAGATTTTTTTTTTTTAACTTGATTGGGGAACACTGTGTTTTTCCAGGACCCATCAGCTCCCAGTCAAGTAGTTGTTTCAATCTAGTTGTGGAGGGCACAACTCTGCGGCCCATGTGGGGATCGAACCGGCAACTGTGGTGTTATGAGCCCGCGCTCTAACCGCCTGAGCCAACTGGCCACCCCCAAAATTTTTTTATAAATGGTTCTTAGTCAATGGAAGCTTCGTTTTACTACTTAATTAGTAACTTGAAATTGTAGTATTTATTGAAGCTTAATATTTTAGATTCTATGCTTAAAAGATGAGATTTCCAGGTAATTATCAGCAGAATATTTTTTTTTACAATTTTTCATATTCCAGCCAGACAGAATATCCTTTAATTTCAACATGAACATGTTTCCCAGAAGTAACTGGGAATATTAGCATCATAGAATATAAAAACTAGAAGGTCCTGAGAGAAAGTTTGTTCAACTATCTCAACATATACAGGAGGAGACTGAGGGATGGAAAGGTGAAGTCACTTGCCCACAGCCACAAACTGTTTGTTAATGTGCACTCAATAAATATTTATTTAGCGCCCTCTACTGTAAAGCCCTGTTAGATTGGCTGGAGACACAGCAGTGAATAAAAGGGACAAAAACTCATAACCTTAGGAGTTTATATCTAGTGGCGGGAGAAAGACAAATAAATGGGTAAAATATATAAACCATCAGATAGACAAATGTGCTAGGAAGGAAAATGCAGCTATTGGCTAAGGCAGTACAAAGAGATGCCCAGATTCAAAGGGAGGGAACAAAGATCCTGCCTCTTGATGGGAGAG
>NW_017732086.1:822063-825124 GCF_001890085.2 Hipposideros armiger
CATCCATGTGGGAGTTGAACCGGCAACCTTGTTGTTAGGAGCACGTGCTCTCACCAGCTGAGCCATCCTGCCACCTGTTGGCAGCTCAGCGGTAGCTCAGCCCGGGCACAGCTCACTGTCCCATGTGAGAATCAAACTGGTGACCGTGTTGCTCAGAGCTCACGCTCTTAACCAACTGAACCACCCAGCCGGCCCCTGACTTTATCTTCTTGACCTTTTTCTTCCATTACCATATCTGCATCTGTCTTATTGGGGTCCGCAGCATTGTCACTAAACACACAAACTAGACATGAACATTGTTTACTTCCATTATATGTGTAGCACAGAGGCTCATATAGTAAGTGGTTAAATATTTGCTGAAAGAAATTTTATTTTAAAATATATATGCTTTATTTTAAAGAAGTTTTATTTTTATAAGAAACAAGATGATGAAAAAGCTAAAGAAATTATACATAAAAAAATTACATATAAGGAAACTATAGGAATAGCCTCTATATCCTACTGTTGGCTGGTTCTAAAGCTCCCAAGGGCCTCAGGTTATAACATATCGGGTGAGTCCTCCCCCTCGGACCTCTGACAGTCTCCGGCAGTGCCGTAAGATATTCAGCATCACATGAAACCGTTTGTCAATTTTCAAAGCTGTGAATTCCTTGATGTCAGCTTCCACTATAAAATAATGACCTGAAAATAAAGATAGTAGTGCTAATTTTCATAAGGACAACTTTCAAGATGAGTCTTTAATCCATAACATTGTGACTATGAATGGCACTGATCATTTTTACTGTCGTTATCTAAACCAAGTGAGAACAGGTATCCTTTTTTTTTCTTTTTTTAGCTGAGCCATCCTGCCACCTGTTGGCAGCTCAGCGGCAGCTCAGCTTGGATGGGACTCAAACCACTGTTGCTCAGAGCTTGCACTCTTGAGCAAGCTCTTAACCAACTGAGCCACTCGGCCAGCCCAAGAACTGGTATTCTTGTTAAAATAATAATTATTCTTTCAACTGAAGTTGCATAATGTTTACTGTAGCATTTCAGAAATGTAACCCTGCTTATTATATCACTAGCTATCTGTTGGTATCTTTTGAACAATTCACTTTTCAAGAGACAATATGGGATAGTGGCAGCAGTCCCATCACTTAACTGGCTGACCTTGGACAAGTACCTTAAGCCTCTTTGACTAGTCTGCAAGTGGGGGTACTAACAGTACAGACTTCCTAAGGATNAAAACATGTCTTGTCTATAAATAACCAACTTTTCCTAAAAACAGGACCTATAATGGAATGAGTTAAAGATTTTATCACACAGAAATTAGTATCTCAATATATTGGATTGTCAGAAAAGTCATGACGTATTTTTTCTATGTTTTTCGTTGCAAAAATGCGTCATGACTTTTCCAACCCAACACAAGCCTGAGCGAGGCTCTGGGTCTCGACCGTCAACCCTTTCCTACCCAGGGCCCACAGGCCAGTCGGACTAGGTGATAAACATGACCTTGGGCTCTGCAACAGCCAGCTGGAGACAGGCAGCTGGGAGTTATTCCCCTGCATGCCACCAGACCTGCAGCACAGCAGTGGTTTGAGGTACAGGGCCTAACGTTCTAGAGAGAGCCTTGTTTTGGGGGTTCCATGGACTGGAGAGAAAAGGATGCTGCAAGGCTGCAAGCTACTGCAAGAGCACAGACAGCAAATAAAGGGCAAGGAGTGGATCTGAGAGCAGAGACCTAGGACCACAAATTCTTTCAAAATTAGATTTTTTTAAATGTTATTTTCAAAATTAAATAAGTAGAACAAGCCTGTCATTTTGCTTGAAAATGAAGTTCAAGTAACAGAGATTCGTTCCTGTTGGAAAATTAATCTTTTTATTCTTTGAGGAATATGGCTTTACAAACTGTACAAGTCAATTAATGTAACAAATTGATTACATGCTAACAATTAAAATAGATACTAACTGTTCACCTCAGTATCCATCCTACAAGAATTAAACAAACTTACCAGAACAGTTGTTCAATATGAGTTTCAGGAAGAAATATTTTAAACAGAGAAGATGTTTTGCATAGGGGAAGAAAATGCTTCATAGACAGAAATCAAGCCAGGCTTAAAACAAAGTAAGGATAATGCCGTTACTTTTGTTTAAAGCGAGAATGAAAAATTAAACATACCTCCATCTAAATTAGGGAGAAAGAAAGGATAAGAATAAATATGCAGCGCCCATAATATATGTACTCTGTGGGCATCATGACAGTGTTAATGAGGCCACTGGGCCTGGTGAGACACTTTTTTTCTCTGCTACAAGGATCAGCCAGCCAAGCAGATGCACAGACACAGACTGTGCCAGTCAGCTTGACTGGCCATGGGGTGCCCAGGTTAAACATTATTTCTGGGTGTGTTGGTGAGCATCTGAATCAGTGGACTCAGTAGACTGCCCTCCCCAGGTTGGGTGGGCATCATCAAATCAATCCAGTGAAGGCCTGAACAGAACCAACGGTGGAAGAAGGGGGAATTCACCCCTTTTTGCTTCCTGCCTGCCTGCCTGAGCTGAGACATCTCATCTACTCCTGTCCTCGGACTGGGCTCCACACCACTGGCTCCCCTGAGTCTTCAGAATCAGACTGAATTACACCACCACCTTCCCTGAATCTCCAGCTTGCAGATGACATTTCAGGGACTTCCCAGTCCTCCATAATCATGCATCTCCTGTTAGTTCTGTTTCTCTGGAGAACACTGACTAAAACATAGATAAGACAGTCTCCCCAAGTGCGGAAGAAAAACAGTGAAATTTTTACAATCCAACCACCCATTTTTCACGACCACTGTCAACCTATGTACACGTTATTTTATCATCTTTTTCACCTCAATATACTTTTATTACAGTTTCATTACAGTTGATGTTTATAGATTGGTTTATACTGAATGCATTTCAGGTAAGCTGTTCCCTAACATATAGGAAAGCAAACTAATCACACAGATGGGCTGCCTCCAAGTCTACGCCTGTAGACTGAAATACCATTGATGGAATTCAGACACTAATGACCTTTAATTCCAAAAAGCCTGGGTATCCTGAC
>NW_017732086.1:826934-835447 GCF_001890085.2 Hipposideros armiger
TGTGTGTGTGTGTGTGTGTGTGTGTGTGTGTGTGTGTGTGTGTGTGTGTGTATGCTATCATTTTACCTTTGGTATCCTTTGTTTCTTCATCAATAAATCTGTGATAGAGATTTCTGGTCGCAGAACTCATAGTAGACTTTTTTGGTTGATGTAAGATCTTATATTTACTAAGTACTGCTTTGTTGATTTCTTTAATAACATCATTAATTTGACAATAGGTTAAGCGGGATTTCATGTACCTGTAAATAAGTATATGATTAATTTTTTTAAAGAACCATTATACAAAATATTTTCTTTGAAAAGTGCTTATGATGACTTTCTACATTAACAAAGCTATTAGTATTCCTTATAAAAAAAGTTACGTCAACGTCCAAATAAACCAGACATGTTACACAGAGACCATAACGTATCAGTGCTTATCATCCCTAGTTATATCTGGATGCCTTAATCTTTATTCTCCACCTACAGAATTAATATTACAGTTTAAAATAAGCTCTCGAATTCTGATTCAAATGGACTGATTAATTGCAAGACAGACATCTAAACAATTTTAAATGTTTATGAGCAAGGGAAAGAAAATTTTAAATATTAATAAATTATATAACTTACATGGCTCCAGTTTTCTGCAAAAAATTACCTGTTCAGAGAAAGAAAAAACGGAGGACGAGGAAGAGGAGGAGGGGAGGAAGATGAAGGACAGCAAAGAAGACCACAACAAAAATGACAATGCTGATGAAGACAGAGAAGAACCGACGCTGCAGGGACTGCGCGGGGATGAGAGGGTTCTGAGCAAAGCTGCAAAGGCAGGCGGGAACCAATGTGGAGTCATGCTCTTTCTCACTTCCTAGCTCGAATTCCCTTGAGCATTGTCTCTTTCACCTACATCCCACTCTCAATCCAGATCTCCTCCCAGGCACCATAGAGTCTTAGAGTATAAAAATAGGAGGCTCTTGATTTTGAGTCTGTACATACCAAAAACAAAACTTAATGACGTGCCTCAATTTTTCCCTTCAACAAAACATGGATTCGTTATGTTAAATTCTGTCCTTCGCCTCAATTCAAAAGGGAAGTTTTTTAAACAAAACTTTCTTAACATAGTCACACAGAAAAAGTTAAGAACCATGATTTCACTGATATGTGGGATATAAAACTGAAAGCAACAAAGGAACAAGACAAACAAAGAAACAAAAACTCATAGACACAGACAATAGTTTAGTGGTTACCACAGGGTAAGGGGGGAGGAGGGTAAATGGGGTCAAATATACGGTGATGGAAGAACTGACTTTGGGTGGTGATACATAGATGATGTATTACAGAATTGTACATTTGAAACCCATGTAATTTTACTAATCATTGTCATCTTAATAAATTGTAATTTAAAAAAAACTTCCTTAATATAAAATAATATATAAATGTTTAAAGAAAAATATTCATTTTGACCAAAAAAACATTCATCTTCATTATTCCCTTCTTTTCTAAATTCATTTTTGCTGCTGTTTTCTCAAACCACAATTTCCACAAACTGTTGATACCACATCTCTACACAATGCAATTTCTTTATTTAAAGCCTCTGAACTATGACTTTAATTTACTCAATACCCATCCCTCACCTCTGCCAATATTTTCCACTTTATTTCAAACCTCAGTATTAATTTTTTTAAATAAATAAATAAAAGCCCCATGCTTGGAATATATTCTCCCTTATCCTAATCTTCTAATTTCTCGTATCCACCTAGTAATCCCTTAGTTTAAAAATGAAGACTCTACCACGACTCCTCTCATTTCCTTCCTCTTTCTCTTCATGGAAGCATTTTCTAGAAACCCTTCTGCTTCACAGTTCCTCACAGACATTTGCTCTTCCCTTTAGTTTGGCCAATGAGCAAAAACAATAACAATCTGAAAAGCTGAATAGCATCAAACAGAATTTTCATGAAAATAAAGCTGTCAGTAAAGGAAATGACTGAGTTTTTTGGTTAAAAAAAAAAAAAGATCAAAGAGAAATGTCAGCCTCATTAGTAGTCCCAGAGTCGTGAAACAGCCAGATAATTTTCAAGTGGCTAACAAGCACATGAAAAGATGCTCAACATCGTATGCCATTAGGAAACTGAAAATTAAAACAATGAGATACCATTAAACAACTTTTAGGATAGCTGAAATAGGAAAAACTGACAAAACTAACTGCAGGTGAGGATGCGGAGCAACAGGAACTCTCGCTCACGGCTGGTGGGAACGCAGAATGACGCAGCCACTTAGGAAGACCGTTGGGCAGCTTCTTACAAAACTAGACATCGTCTTACCATACGATCCAGCAATTGCACTCCTAGGTATTTACCCAAATGAGCTGAAAACTTCTGTCCATACAAAATTTCCCTACACAGGAATGTTTACAGTAGCTTTACTCATAATTGCCCCAAACTTGGAAGCAACCAAGATGTCCTTCAGTAGATGAATGGACAGATAAACTGGAGTACCTCCAGACAATGGAATATTAGTCAGTGATAAAAAGAAATGAACTATCAAGCCATAAAAAGACATGGGATGAATCTTAAATGCATATTACTAAGTGAAAGAAGCCCATCTGAAAAGGCTACATACTGTATTCCACCTATATGACATCTGGGAAAGGCACAGCTATGGAGACATTTAAAAGATTAATGGTTGCCTGGGGAAGAGATGAACAGGTGAAGCACAGAGCACTTTTAGGGCAATGAAACTATTCTGTATGATACTGTAACGGTGGACACATACATGATACATTTGGACACATACATGATACATTTGTCAAAGCCCATAGAATATACAACACAAAGAGTGAAACCTACTATCCACTATGGACTTTAGTTAATAATGTATCTACATTGGTTTATCAATTCTAACAAATGTGCCACACTAGTGCAAATTAATAATAGGAGAAACTGTTTTCAGCCCCAAGAACACTCTGTACTATCTACTCAATTTTTCTGTAAACCTAGAACTGTTCTAATGAAGTTTATTAATTAAAAAGCAAACCAACAACTCTCAGGAAAGTAAAATAATTCCGCCCTTTGCCCCAGGATTTCTCCTCCTAGGTCTTTATCTCAAGAAAATAAAGAATTACAAAATAGATTTGTCTGAAAGAAATTTCACCGTACCATTATTTCTAAGAATGAAGTCAACCCAAATATTTAATAAGGGAATGTTTAAATAACTTATAGGGTAGCCATATGATGAACTATTATACAACTATTAAAATCTAAGATTACAATAATAGTTAATGATGGGAAAATGCTCATGATAAAATGGTAAGTAAACTGTATTTATAGTATAACTACAATGCTGTAATAACAATCAGAAATAACCAATTATATATGTGCAATTACATAAAATCTAGAAGGAAATTATTTGAGTGGTAGAATTACAGAGGAGTTATTTTCTGACAATAAACATTTACTAACAACATGTATTATTTGTATTATAAAAAGGTAATGAAAAATGTAACAATATAAAGCCAAGAAGTTAAGCAAAGGCCTGGAATTACGAGAGTTTAAAAACATGGATTTCCATAATTGGTTTCCCATTACTGTCATCTGTAAAGAGCAAAGGAGACCTCCCTCTGGGGGAGGCATCTTGTCTTACTCATCCCTGTATTCTTCTCATCAGAGACCCAGGGCCCAGAACAGAGCACAGACTCAAAGAAGTGTGTGGCATAAGGAACAAGTGGAAAAGCAAACATAACACTCTGCGTTCTAATTCTCAAATCTATACAACACACTTTCTTTCAAATTACAGCAAAACTGAGGCTACTTCTAAAACGTAACTGGATAAATCTGTTATCACAAAATGGTCCTGGAGAGGACTCAGCAATACGCTGACCCATCTCTAGATCTTTCTATGAAAAGAGAGGTTTTATAACTGAATAAAAGACATGATTTTAAGCATTTTCAACAAAAGGTTTCCTGCAGTTTCATAGTACAATATAAAATTATTTTAGAAAAGATCAATATTGGAACACAGCATATTATGGTGAATATAATCAAGCTTTATGATTTAAACAATGACATATGTTGATTATTAAAGAGTTGAACGTTAAAATTTATCTTAAATACTTACGCAGGAATGCCATTAAACTCATCAGAAGTTATAAATGGCATTTCTTTAATATTTCTTAGCTCTTTAGGAGGTTTCTTTGTGCATGCAGGTTCCTCAGCTTTGACTGGTTCTTCAGGGTCGAGATCTGATGCACTCACACTACAGAAGAGATACACAGGTGTTCAGGTAATCGCCAGTGATGCGGCATACTGGAAAGTTCTCCCAACTGAAAATCATCAGTACCGAACACATGATTCATCTGGTTAAAATAATTTTATAGCCAACAATTTTTCCTATCCGTATCCCTATTGTTCATGAAGATCTGAATAGCGAAGAGAACGCTGAGAAATGAAGCCCCTAAATCGTCAGTAGTATACTTGTACGTGTATTTACCAAAAAATAGGGCAGATGAGACATATGCTCAACATCTTCATCCGTTATCCCACTGGCTCGTCCAAGTCAGTATGTGTCAAGTTGAACTGATCTTAATCTCTGATCAACTTCTCTTCCTCGCTACTTCTGGACATGGAAACATCAACCATATACCTCTATTTTTCTAGTTTATCCCATTCGATTGCTAGTATCAGTCCCTCCCTGTCGCAGATTCATTTGAGTTGCCAGCAGTGAGCATGGGTCGCCCTTGGATTCAGTCCTGCCCAATTTCTGGAGTCAGTGAGAACCCTAATATATCTCCTACCCCACTAGCAAAGAAAACCTAGAAACAGACTGTAGCTTCTAGGGTTAACTGTCAGGGGAGGAATAGACCCCTGTTGCCAGCTGCTAGCCATGCCATGCAGGCTTGACTGCTCCAGAAAAAAAACGGGATCCGGGAAAGAGCAGGGCCAACCCAGAGGCAAATGATGGGAACCCCAAGAAAGAGAGGGAAGGGAGATCCCAAGATAACAGCTGAGCAGACGCTGAGGGCAACCAGACCTGACTGAGGCGGCGGCCATATTGTGGGTGATCAAGACGCAGATGCCCAACGCTATGGTTCCATCATCCTTACATGAATCCTAACATGAGACTCCACGGTGAGCCTGGCTGCTTCTTACCTGTACTTGCTTGTCTGAGCCACGTGCTAAGGATGCTCCTGATTTCTCCTCCATGTCCTGCTGTGTGTATCAGCTGAAAAGAACCACTTCCATCTACAGAAAAGTTCTGCCTTGATCTAGCCCTGAAAGCTGAAATCTGGCCAGTGTTTTTAGAAGAAAATTCCTCTTATCCCCTAGGTTATATTCCTGCTGGATGTCCAATGTGCAGCCTACACTGAAACCTTGGCAGATATCCTATGATGACCTCTGTTCTTAGCATTCATGCATGACCTTGCCCACTAATTTTCTCTGCTTATAGGGAAATTCCAAGGTACTCTGACCATGCCAGGGACTCTGTTGAGCTTAACTTCTTCTGTACACCTCCAATTATCATCAGCAGTAATGACTCTTCCTGAAACAGCAAGGTTCATACCTTCCTTTCAGTTTTTAAAATTTAAACAGCACTTTGTTTATGGAAACACATATGCAAAACTGTGATTATCATAAATGCCAGGATGATTACCTCTTTGACAGAGGAAGAGTCAGCAACAGAAGAAGTATTGTAAGGTATAGGTAATGTCCTATTTCTTATTCTGGTGGGTAGACACACTGGTTGTTTCATTATTATTCTTTAATTTGCACAAAGAATACTTCAATCACTTTTCTGTATACATGATACATTTTAAAAGTTAAAAAAATTAAGTCAGCAATGGGATGGTTTTATATACTCAGAGTCCCCTTCTAGAAATATAATTTTGGTGGCAAAGGACTGGAGAAGAGATGAGAGTAAAGAAATAAATATTGGCAAGACAAAACACAGGAGCTCCCAAATCGTAAAGACAAAAGATAGAAAATCTCATTCAGAGCCAGGCAATGAGAACGGAAGGGAGGGCAGGGACAGAAAAAACCCTGCAGAGGGAAAATGGACGGCTGAGGGTTATGAGAGAGTGAGACAGGTGGAAGATGTCAACTTTCTGTCTAGGTGATGGGAGGATGAGAGCAACAGGCATGGATGATGGGTGACAAGGATCCAGGGAGTTCAGTCAGACATGCAAAGCTGCACGACGAAACAGCGCATTCATCCAATTCCCAGGAGCAATTGCAACAGCAGAACTAGATGTCCTATCAAGGCTGACGTTGGACATTTGAGAGCATTAACAGTGGTGTTAGGCAAGAGTGAATAAAATAGAGCTTTAGGAGATACCTGTAATTTAAAGGAGGTCTGAGAAAAAGGCGGCAGCCAAGTCAGAGAAGTGACAGGACAACTAAAAATCCACAGTGGTGGTGCTGGTAATAGAATATCAAACAGGAGAAGATGGACAACAAAATGAAACCTGAAAAGAAGAGCTGGGGCTAAAGAGAGATTTTTGACCTCTTTGTCACCTTCAAGCAATCACTTTCATAAGTGTGGTAGTAATCACGGCCAGAAGCCGTTAGGGGGAAAGCAGAGCGACTTTTTTTTAGTCCTTTGGCTATTTTTAGGATCAGACGCTCATTAAGCTTATTTTTACCCTAAGGCAGTGGTTCTCAAGGGCCAGAGGAGATTCTGCCCCCTAGATGACATATGCCAATGTCTGGAGACATTGTGCATTGTCGAACCAGGCAGGGGATGGGGGGTGGAGGAGGTGCGGAGTGCCACTGATATCTAGTTGGTAGAGATGAGGGATGCTACTAAACATCCTATTCTCACAACCAAGAATTACCTGGCCCAAAATGTCCACAGAGCCGAGGTTGACAAACTCTGTGCTAAGGGAAAGAAATGAGAAAAAGTGGAAAAAGAGCCTAGAGGAGACTCACACTTGGGAAAGAGGGGTGACATTTTCCTCAGAGACAGTAGGATAAGAAAACTGGTAAAGATAGGGGGAAATATTATTTCTAGTGTAAGTGACAAAAAAACTGGATAATTACTAACAAAACTGTTTAAGTACATGAAAAAGCAAAAAAGATTTGAGGTACTTGTTTTAATAGTTTTATAAGTCCAGAGAGCAAAAATAATTATAAATACACTTACAAGTTTTGGGTTACTTTTGTTACTTGAGGCAAATGGGGAGGAATGTTTTCTTTGAGATGTTCCACATCTTTATAATCTTCTTCAAGTGATTCACAGAGTTCCTAAAATTTAAAAAAATGCTCACCAATCAGCATCTGTCCTGCCTGTGTGTTTTGAGATGTTATAAAGAGCATGAAAAACAGAGCCACAATCACAATTGTGAATGTTCAGAATGCAGACTGGGTGAAAAAGCACGGAATGCAACAACATTTTTAAAAAAGAGCCCTTTGGTTTTTAGAACTGTTTTTGGATGGCGATGTATTTTTCTCTACTAGATTTTTTTCAGAGAACAATTGTTATAATCACATTACAACAGGCAGGATTGACATTTAAGTCTTTCTAAAATACTTTAACCTTGGGAAGCCACTAAAACATATATGAAAAACTTAAGTTTGCCGTTCTGGTAAATTGCTTTTGTTGACTTAGCAAACGGTTCCCCAGTGTTATCCGTATAACAGCATCACAGTAATGACGCATGCCTGGAATGAAAATATGAGGTGCTGTTTGAAATGACTTCCACTGCTAACATGCATATATTCCAGCTTAATGAAAATTTCTACTTGATTATAACCATTTGTTTTCGTTTTGTTTTTATTTAACTTTCACTAGAACTTGAGGCTATGAACTCATGCAGACCTAACAGGAAAAGTCCTATGCACCTTTGGATTCCTGTCATCTGATTCTCCATCACAATGTAAAAATAAACAAAGACTCCAAATAGCCTTCAGTTCTGAGTTGAACGTTCTCTGGGCCCACACCTAACCCTGGGCATTGTTGGGCAGGTTGGAATTGAAACCAATATTGGTTTCTGTTTTGAATTTATATGACATCTTTCTTTACAAGAGTGGAACGATGTTCATAGATACTAATTTCATTTCAACTAATAACATGTCCATTCTATAGTTGAAAAATCTTTATAGACCTTAAGGATTATAAGGAGGAAATGGACCGTAGAGACCACCTGGTTCAATCCCACTGAACACATCAATGGCTCTAAGAGCATGATGAAATAATAGTACAGACTGAGTATTTTACTCTCAGGAATTGCACAAGCACTTTTGTCAGCTGAAATCAATTAGAAGGCTCATTTAGAAGAAAATGTTCATATGAATAAGGCTCAAGTTTCTCTTAAGAATCTTTATATTTTACAGAAATTGAAAAATGCAGAATAGAAAGGGCCTAAGAAATAGTTCAGCATGACCCATTATTTTTCAAATGAAGACCCTCAGATCCCAAGAGGTGAAATGGCTTTCCCAGGGTGGCAGAGAGTGCTAAGGGGCAGCCAGGGTGAGACTCCACATCTCTTCATCCCAGGGCAGGTATTCATTCCACACCACTCTACCAGGGTGTCATTTGTTTATTAA
>NW_017732086.1:837737-841003 GCF_001890085.2 Hipposideros armiger
GATTCCCACATGGGCCAGTGAGCTGCCCCAGAGCTGAGAAGCTGCTGAGCTGCCAACAGGTAGCAGGATGGCTCAGCTGGTGAGAGCACATGCTCCTAATAACAAGGCAGCCGGTTTGACTCCCACATGGGATGGTGGGCTATGCCCACCTACAACTAAGATTGAACACTGCACCTTGAGCTGAGCTGCCGGGAGCCGCCTACAGGTGGGTAGCTGGACTTGGAGCTGAGCTGGCTGTGCCCTCCACAACTAAGATTGAAGGACAACAACTTGGCTGTTCCCAATTCCCAATTCCCAAACACTGTTCCTCTTCCCCAATTCCTCCCCCCACCCCCAACAAAGGACAACATTGGTATTTTCTTTAGAAATGCAAAACACATTTTAAGGAAAAACACAGTGAAACGACTCCAGGTGTGCATTTCCCCTATTCTGTGGGGGACTGGGGTTTTATTGTTTGGGGTCGGTAAGGTGGCAGAGGGAAGGGAAGGAAAGCAATCAGTTACTGTGCACTCCAGGGTAGGTGAGAATATCTAATGCACCCACTCCCGCTAACCCAGCAAGCGGAGAAATTTAAGACATGCTTCTCCGCCCCGCCCGGCGCGACCCGCACCCCCCACCCCGCCAAGCAACGCCTTCCGCCTGCTTCCCAGGGCAGGATCCCCAACACCAGACTCCTACCTTGCGCGGGTCCGGAAGCAAAGAGCCCACTCGAGGTCGAGTCGCGAGCCACGCAAACCCTGGTCTCCGCCCGAAGCCCGGGATCGCGAGACGCCACTCCCGGAGCCAAATTCAAACTGCCCGCCGGGACCCGGGGCCGCGCAGGCGCACTTAGGCGCTCTCGGAACGCTGGCTGAGACCGCAATCGGTGCCGCGTCATCCGGGGCCACAGCTGGGCGGGCCCGGGGGCACGACTGGGGCGGGGAAAAGGCGAGGCTTGGTCGGCTTTGTTGCAAGAAAGCTGCGAGGTCCGGCGCTCTTCCTACGCCATGCCGTCACGGGTCAAGTCAGTCGCCCAATCCTGATCGTCGCCCAGCCAGGAGTCAAATGCTCCGGGGATCAAATGGCGAGCTACAACGGTAGGTCTCCAAATCAGAATCACCAGGGGCTGCTTTCACAAATTCCAGTGCCTAGGCCGTACCCCAAATCAATGATATCAGGTACTCTTGAAGTGGGGCCCATGATATTTTTTAAAACACCTCAGGTAATTCCAAAAAAGCAGCCACTTCTGTGAGCTAAAAGACCTGTTTCCGTGGAACGTACAGCCCTCTGTAAGGGCAAATACAAATGTACGGTAAGAAAAAGTTTAATTCTCCCTGTTGAACAAAAGGGTAAAGTATCCCAGAGCCGGTGTGGCAGCTCCACAGTCATCAAGTATGCAGGTTCCTTTCATCTTTTGGTGCCTCATTTCAAAGCATCATGCATAATGGCCTTCAGGTTGCCTGCGTGCAAGATGATCCTGCCAATTGCTTCCGCAGGTGTTTGTCCCAGGCGGCAGAAAGAGGACGAGGCAAGGGTAATAGGCTCACCTATCAGCTGAACCAGCATCTTTAGAGTTTTCCTGGAAGCCACACCCAATGGCTTCTATGTCTGCTTTCATTGGTCACTCACATTTACAAGGGAAACTGAAAAAAAAAAAAAAGATCATTAAAAATTAGTTAACCTGGACAGTTAGCATTGCATCCTCAACAATATAGGGGTTCAGTTTGTAAGGGAAAATGAGAGCATGGATTCTGGGTAGGCAATAGCAGCCTTGGACATTTCTACTTATTACTTAAAAAAATCTTTTATTGAAGTAAAACACATAAAGTTAGAAAGAATAGTATAATGAACCCCATGCCCAACCCATTACCCAGTTTCAACCATTATTAACTTATTGCAAATCTTGCTTCATCTGTACCTTCTACTGGAATATTTTGAAGCAAATCTTAAGCACAGCATCTTTTCATCTATAAATATTTCCATACTTATCTCCTAAACATAGAAACTCTTTAAAATATACCATATTAGTATTATTAGGGGTAACTATTTTAAGTTATTCCCGAGTAACAAATATCCGGTCAATGTTCAATTTCCCCTGAAAAAATGTTTCTTTTAAAAACAGCTGGTTTAGGGCCGGCTGAGTGGCTCAGTTGGTTAAGAGCTCGCTCAAGAGTTTGAGCTCTGAGCAACAGCGGTTCGAGTCCCGGCCCGAGCTGAGCAGCTGNACTCGATCAATGCCTTTATTTTGTCATCATCAACCTCGGTGGGCCTCCCTGACCGAGGAACATCATTGAGATCAAAGTCACCAGCATGGAATTTTGTGAACCATCATTGGCACTGACGTTCTTGTAGAACATTGCCACCGTAAACTTTATGCAACTTTTCACATGCTTGACACGCGTCCGTCCCTTTATGGAAGCAAAATAGTAAAATATGGCAAAAATGCAGTTTGGTCTTCCATCTTCAACTTGTTGTAAAATCTCCAAAACTCAACCAAATCGCTCAATTGTTTTTTAGAATGCAGCTAGAACGGTCAACTGTCAAATGACATAGAAATAACATAGATGTGAATGACTCTAGTACTTCCAGAAATGAACTAGTGCCATCTGTTGCAAACATGCGTCATGGCTTTTCCAAAGACCCGATAGTATAGAAGAGAAGGGAGAGGTTAAGTACAAAGTGTCTCCTGAGTCTTTTGTTGCTGGCAAGTTCCTTCACTATAATAAAACACCTAGAAATACTAGATAAAATAAACAAACACCCTTCTACAAACAAGCACAGCTGAGCTTTCATGAGAATGAGGTAAATTCCCAAGGGCTCCAACCTGAAGAAAGAACCACAGACCGGGCACTATGTGTAAGGTGATACTGCAGCAGTCCTAATCTGGGGGTGGGGGGTTTGGAGGGAAACTGAGAGAGGTTGTCAGTCTCAACAATCTAATTTATTTGGTTTTAATGGAGATCAGAGCCAAGGTTTTGGGACTTCAAAGCACAGGGTGTTGGAAGTGAGAATCCCATATGAAGCCAGGACCGCTGTTCATGGGATATATGTCCAGTTGAAGTATAAACCTGAAAATTCTAATCACTGGCCAGGGAGATATAAGCTTATGTTTTGGACTGGCCCTCAGGTATGTGTGGGAGGTGGGAGAGAGTTCTACTTCAGAATTTGTAATAGAGGTTTGGGATTCATATTTACACTATCCACACCATTAACGATCCCTAAGTGCAGAAAGTAACATAAAATGTCACAGGGGGTGATACCCCGGGGGTGTCTGACAGAAACAAACA
>NW_017732086.1:846991-854767 GCF_001890085.2 Hipposideros armiger
AGTGGCTCAGTTGGTTAAGAGCTCGCTCAAGAGTTTGAGCTCTGAGCAACAGCGGTTCGAGTCCCGGCCCGAGCTGAGCAGCTGCTGAGCTGCCAACAGGTAGCAGGATGGCTCAGCTAAAAAAAATAAATAAATAAAAATAAAAACAGCTGGTTTATTTGAATTAGAATCCAAACAAGATTTAAACTCTGTTATTTGGTTGCTACATTTTTTAAGTCTCTTATTTGCCACATACCTACTTATTTAAAACTAAATTCCTTTAGCAGGAACAAAGTCTTTTGTTGTAGGACTAAATGTAAGGCTTAAAATGTCAATATTTGAGGAAAAATGATACAGTAAAAGAAATTCACTCAGCATCTAAGACAAACATTTTAAGCCCCCCCCCCATGAAAAAATAAACAGGAGGAAGAGAGCATAACAGCACTAAATACAAGAGGAGTAGGAGGAAATGTGGAAAAAAATATAGAAATGAGCAATTGGATCACACTGCTCACTTCATATTTCTTTCTAGGACTGGTTTATTTGTCGGGACTTCCACTGCGATGACAGAAACTCCATACAAACTGACTTAAGCAAGCAAAAACAAAACAGATTTTATTGGCTTATGAAACTGTAAAGTGTGTGTGTGTCTGTGTGTGTGTGTGTCTGTGTCTTTGTCTGTGTCTTTGGTTACAACTGGACTCAGGTACTCAAATGTGCTGTTAGGAAGCCATCTCCGTCCCTCAGGTCTCCATTCCTCTGCGTTCCATTCTCAGGCTGTTATTTCCCCATGGTGACCTCTGGTACCTCCAGACTTAGACCCTTATAGGTTAGCAGTTTTTGCTTCCTAGGAGATCTAGCAAAAGCCCCAGAATTGCAGCTCCTTGGCCTGACTTGGTCCACTCCCAAATAATCAATCTATTCAGAGGGATGAATGGTCTGATTGACTAGACACCGTGGAGCTGGAGGCCAGATCAGCTCTACCCAAAACTCAAGGACTCAAAGTAAAACAGAGATGGTTTCTAACAGAAAATCTAGCTGCTTTTATGAGACAAAAGGGTCAAGGAGTTGTTTTGGGGGCAGGTAAAAATGAAACAAAAACAAAATCCTATCTTCTACAGGGTTATAACCACATACATACAAAAGGGAAAAAATGAAAATACCAAGATGTAAGAAATTGCCGAACTGTTCCTTGCAGAAATATGAGCAAGAGTAAAAGTAATATAAACTCTAGTCTTCAGAGAAAAATAATAACATCAGTTAATATTTATTGGATACTTACTCTAATCCAGGTATTTTACATGTATTATCCTGTTTAATCTTTGTAATAAACTTATGAATATTTACAATTATTTTTTCTTTTTTTCATTTTATTTATTTATTTATTTTGGCATTCAATATTATTTTACATTAATTTCAGGTGTACAGCATAGTGGTTAGACATTTATATAATTTAAGAAGATCCCTTCCTCTGATAGTCTAGCACCCACCTGGCACTATGCATAGTTAACACTTACCGTCATGATCTGCACTTTACAGATGAGGAAACTCAGATTTATAATTAATTATAAATGCCAAATCAATAAATGCCAAGTCACTTCAGAGCCTGTCCTCTTTACCATGATGCTCTGCCTCTCAGGAGCAAGGGATCATTTGCTTCCATGTTTTGTCTTTCTGAACCTAAAAGTTTCCATTATTGTTTAAGTCCCCATGTCACGTATATTACCACATGAATAACTCTAGATTACTCATGAACTCCAAGTTTTTGACAGCCAACTGACTTTGTCAGAAAAGACTTTATTTGTACTTTTAGTACTTCTCCGTCTTTTTCTTGCAGCTGGGTGTCAAGTTTAACTTCTGCATGTAACCAAGTCAGAATTTACTAAGGGCTTATCATAGAATAGTGATCAAAGATCTCTTTAAGCAGTAGGACTCTACATTTCTGGGCAGCTCGGGAAACATTTATTTCTCTGGTTTTGAGCGATAACTAGTGACCAGTTGGTTCAGTAAGTCTGGGTGGGGACAGTTCATAGCTCTCTGGTGCTGACTGGTCTTTCTTTCAGAAGACAGAAGGCCCATTCTAAGAGCTGGGGCACATTCTGAGATGCCTCACTGATCACACAAGATAGGTCTGACCATCTGAGGAGTTAAAACATCCAAGGCCGATTATGTTTTTCCATTTCCTGCTAAACTACACTCCTTTGGCTTGTTTTACAAAGCTATTTTAAAATTAAAATCCAAGGCATTTACGTGTAGTATAGTTCTCACAGGGATTATTTCTCAGTTCTCATCAGCTGTCATAGCAGCGGAGGTGAATCATCCCAGAAAATCAAACTCCTTGTGTTGACAATGTCTCCTGCCCTAAAATGATTTATAGCTCTGGTGGATTTTTTTTTTTTTAACCAGAGAGGAGAGGAAAAAATTAAAAAGCTTACACTTTTCCCCTAGTGTTCTCTCTTCATTTTATTGAGTTTTTATCCAGGGTATAATTTTCTAGTGTTATAGTCAGAGCTCCAATATCTGTGCCACCAGGCTGCCCTGTAACAAGGACCCAGAGGTATGTTTTATGATTAGAGGCAGGAAGGGAAGGTCCCAGCATGAAAACTATTGTGTAGACACTAGTAAGTGTTCATTATACCTTTCTTTCCCTCCCTCTCTCGCTCCCTCTCCACCGTCCCTCCCCGTCTCATGTAAACCTACACCAGAACGTCGGGAGACTTTTTCTAAATAATACCACTCAAGTCTCTGAATTTGAGAAATAGATGACTTCCGAGATCACTTCCAGCTCAAAGCATTAGGCTCTTTTTCTTGTGAAACATATTTCCTCCGTCTTTTAAAATAAAAATATGACTAAGTCGAGGTTAATAGACTTTTAAGTTAGAAAGGAGAATTAAGACGGTCCCACAGATTTTCCTTCCCCTACTTCTTAACAAAATACACCCAAAATAAGTTGTTTGTTTTTTTAAAATACTCTAAAAAAAATCACTAATAATTGCCAACAAAAAACCAGAGATAATGTAAGGTAATAAACTTTAAAAACTGATGTCTAGGGCCAGCCAAGTGGCTCAGTTGGTTAAGAGTTAGTTAAGAGTGCAAACTCTGAGCAACAGGGCCACCTGTTCTATTCCCACATGGGCCAGTGATGCTGTGCCGGAGCTGAACTGCTGCTGAGCTGCTAATAGGTGGCAGGATGGCGCAGCTGGTGAGAGCAAGTGCTCCTAACAACAACACTGCCTGTTCGATGGTGGCTATGCCCGCCCACAACTAAGACTGAACTCGGCACCTTGAGCTGAGCTACCGCCCGGATGGCTCAGTGGATAGAGCGTGCACTCTTAACAACAAGGCTGCTGGTTCAACTCCTGCATGGGGTGGTGGCTACGCCCACCCACAACTAAGATTGAACACAGCACCTTGAGCTTAGAGGTCATGAGCTGCCACTGGGCAGCCAGATGGCAACTGGTGCCCTCCACAACTAAGATTGAAGAACAACAACTTGGCTGGTTCTCCTCCCCAATTCCCCAACACTGTTCCCCTCCCCCATTTCCCCAATTAAAAAAAAAACTGATGTCTAAGAGGGAACAGAAGATTGTGGAGCTGAGACAAGAGGCAGAGCGTGACCTGGCTCCTAACTACACCGCCACACCTGAAATCATATTGGAGAGCTATTTTGAGTAGCCATAATGAACTCTGACACCTTCCCACCCTATCCTGCCCTACTTGAATCATCGCTTTTTCCAGCGTCTCCACGCTGTAGACACTACCCGCCCATTAGTCACTTAGTAGACTCCTCGGTTATCAAATGAACTGTTGCTGTATCACAATGCTTGTGTTCAGGTAACCCTTATTCTACTTATTAACGGCCCCAAAGCACAAGAGCAATGATGCTGGCAATTCAGATGTGCCAAAGAGAAGCTGTAAAGTGCTTCCTTAAAGTAAAAAGGTGACAGCTCTTGACTAAAAGAAAGGAAAAAAACCTGTATGCTGATGTTGCTAAGATCTACGGTAAGAACAAATTTATCTGTGAAACTGTGAAGGAAAAAGAAATTTGTGCTAGCTTTGCTGTCACACCTCAAAATGCAAAAGTTACAGCCACAGTGCATGATAAGTGCTTAAGATGGAAAAAGCATTAAATTTGTGGATGGCAGACATAAACAGAAAATGTGTTCTGATTGATTGACATAACTTTTATTGCAGTATATTGTTGTAGTTGTTCTATTTGATTTAATGTTTTTAATCTTTTACTATGTCTAATTTATAAATTAAACTTTACCATAGCTATGTATGTATAGAAAAAACATAGCATATATAGGGTTTGGTACCATCTGCAGTTCCAGGCATCCGCTGGAGGTCTTGGAACATATCCCCTGCAGGTAAGGGGGGGAACTACTGCATCAATAATCACTTTACATGTGAATGGTCTAATTACAACAATTAAAAGACAGAGATTGTCAGAGTGGATTTAAAAAGAACATAAGACCAAGACCCAAGGATATATTCTCTATAAGAAAACCACTTTAAATATAAAGAATCTGATAGATTAAAAGTAAAGGGATGGAGACAGATATACAATAATAATAATAATAATAAAAGCTGAAGTAGCTGTATTTATTTTGGACATAGTAGACGTCAAAACAAGGAAAATTATCAGGGATAAACAGAGACACTACATAATAATAGAGGGGTCATTTTCCAAGAAGACATACAACCCTAAGCATGTATGCACTTAACAAAGCATCAAAATATTTGAGGCAAAAACTGATAAAAATGAAAGAAAATGGATAAATCCAATATTACAGTTGGAGACTCCAACCAAATCAAAGTTTTACCAAGAACACTGTGTATGTGTTGTCTTCAGACTTGATAAAACAGATTTTTTCTTTATTGAAATGCTGGTTGGAAGACTCCCTTGCCATGTGGCCAGTAGATGGCAGGGCAGCACCATTCTTGAGAATCCCAGCAAAATAAAATGCAAACTCGGAATATGTGGTCACAGATATGAAGTCCACCTGCTCTAAAAGTTTATGAAGTTAAACTTCACTACCTTCTTTTTTACTACTCGTTTTTTTATTATTAAAGGAGAACATATTTTTAATTGAAAATTTGAAGAACACAGAAAAATATAAAGAATAAAATGGAAACTCCCATTATTCCACCTGTCAGAAATAAACACAAGATCCAGGTCCGGATTCTGAGGATGAAATGGCTATAGGTGTGAAGCTGGGATTGAGGTTCATTTTCTTTTTTTTTGTTTTTTGTTTTTTGCTTTTTTTTGTTTTAAATTAGGGAATTGGGGGAGGGGAGCAGTTTTGGGGAATTGGGGAGGGGGACCAGCCAAGTTGTTGCTCTTCAATCTTAGCTGTGGAGGGCGCCAGTTGCCATCTGGCTGCCTGTTGGTGGCTCGTGGCCTCTGAGCTCAAGGTGCTGTTACAATCTTAGTTGCCAGTGGGTGTAGCCACCATCCCATGTGTGAGTCAAACCAGCAGACTTGTTAAGAGTGCACGCTCTATCCACTGAGCCATCTGGGTGGCAGCTCAGCTCAAGGTGCCGAGTTCAGTCTTAGTTGCAGACGGTCGTAGCCCACCATCGAACAGGCAGTCTTGTTGTTAGAAGCACTTGCTCTCACCAGCTGAGCCATCCTGCCACTTGTTGGCAGCTCAGTGCAGCTCAGCTTGGGCACAGAGTCACTGGCCCATGTGGGAATCGAACAGGTGGCCCTGTTGCTCACAGCTAGTGCTCTCAAGCTAACTCAACCAACTGAGCCACTTGGCCAGCCCCATTATTGGTTTTTGCATGTGGATGTCTAAATGTTCCAACATCATTTGTTGAAAAATACTATCTCCATTCAATTGTCTCCATTCAACTGTATCTGTGCAAAAAAACCAATTGGCAATATTTGAGTGAGTCTATTTATGGACTGTCTATTCTGTTGCATTGATTAATACCTTCATTAACACCATACTGTCTTGATTACTGTAGTTTTATGTCTTAAAGTCATGTGAATCCACCAAATTTCTTTTAAAATTCACTTTGTCTATTCTAATTCCATTGTTTTCAAATTTTAACAAATTTTAAAAAGCAACTTGTGTGTGTATACACCAAAAATGATATTTTGACTAGAATTTTGTTAAATTTGTAGCTCAACTTTGAGATGATTGACATCTTAAATATATTGGCTTATCCAGTCCATATATCTGACATGTCTCTCCTTTTAATTAGATCTTTGATTTTTCTCATTAGTATTTTGTAGAAGCATATAGATACAGCACATATTTTGTTGGACTTATAGCTATATATTTCATTATTTTGGAGTTATTGTAAATGGGATTATTTAAAATTTTTTGGTTTCAAGTTGATATGTCCATATAAACATGATTAATTTTGTGTGTTGGCCCTTTATCCTGTGACATTACTAAACTGCTTATAAGCTCTAGGAGCTGCTTTTCTTTTTAAGATTGCTTGGGATTTTCTATGTAGAAAATTACGTTGTTTGAGAATAGGGGAAGTTTTATTTCTTTTTCTCCAATAGCTATGCTTTACTTTTTTTTTTAGGGGGTGGAGGTCTCATTTTACTGGATAGGACGTAAGTAGTATGTTAAACAGGAATGGTGAGAGCAGATGTTAATCAAGTGACATCTGTTGCCTAGGAGCAGCCATCCAAGGATGTCATGTCAACTGAACTCATGGTTTGCAGATGTTAGGGTAGCCAAGAAAGACACGACTCACATTGCTCCACTGGATGGAACAACGCTTTACTCACATAGAAAAGAGACAGAGCAAGATCAGCTTCTTGCCCCGCAGGACTTGCCCTGCAGCCAACACAAGGAGATGGTCTGCTTGCACCCCTCTTGTGCTGCAGGCCAAGGACTCCATTAGCTCCCCTCCAGGAACATATATAGTGTTGGGGCTGGCTGTGCCATATGACACACTCAGAACAGAGAAGCACACATTAAGCCTGGAACAGGAAAAGATATCCCCAAACAAAGAGATATGCCCAGCATGGGCTGTGAGGGCTCTTTATGTCTTTGCAAGGAAATTTTCCAGGCCCAAGGGGCTAGAAGCTACACATGACATTTTTTCCCAACAGACACATCCTTGTATTATTCACAACCTTAAGGAGAAAGCATTCAGTCTTTCACTATTTAAGTCAGATGTTAGCTATTGTTTTTTTTATAGATGGTTTTATCAGGTTAAAAGGTTGATCTTGTAACTTGTACCTTGCAATTTTACTGAATTTGTTTATTAGCTCTAGTAGGGCTTTTTTTATTCTGTGGGATTTTACATATATATATATATATATATATATATATATATATGTCATCTAAGAGTAGAGACTTCTTCCTTTATAGTTTGGATGCCTTTTATTTCTTTTTCTTGCCTAATTGCTTTGGCTAGAACTTACAGTACACTGTTGAATAGTAGTGGTGAGAGTGGCCATTCTTGTCTTGTTCCTGAACATAAGGGGAAATCTTTCAGTCTTTCATTATTTATATGATATTAACTGTGAATTTTTCATTAATGCCTTTATCATGCTGAGGAAGTTCCCTTCTATTCCTAGTTTTCTGGGTGTTTTTACCATGAAAATGTGTTAGATTTTGTCAAAGATTTTTCTTCATCAATTAAGATGATCATTTTTTCCTTCATTCTATTTTTTTTTTTAAGATTTTTATTGGGGAATTGGGGGATGGGAACAGCGCTAGGGAATTGGGGGAAGGGGAACAGACAAGTTGCTGTCGTTTTGTTCTTCAGTCTAGTTGTGGAGGACGTTGCTTCATTGGCCCAAGTTGGCACTATCATTGC
>NW_017732086.1:854793-856734 GCF_001890085.2 Hipposideros armiger
CAGCTGGCTGCTGGCTACATACAGTAGCCCATGGCAACCCACTGCCACAGGGGCTGTAGCCTATGCTGTCGCTGGTGACTCACGGGCAGCCCAGCTCCAGGTTGAGCTGTTGTTCAGCATCTTAGCTGTAGAGGGCAGTGTCACTAGCCCTCATATGGGATCCAAACTGGGTCCCTCTGGCGTCCCAAGCCAGCTCTTAACCAATGCGCCACTCGGCCGGCCCTCCTTCATTCTATTAAAGTGGTATATTACATTGGTTGATTTTCTTTTGTTGAAACACCCTTGTATTCCTGGAATAAATCTCAGTTGGTCATGGCATATAACATTTTTAATATGTGGTTTGATTCAGTTTGCTAGTGTTTTGTTGAGGATATTTTGCATCTATATTTTTAAGGGATATTGTTGTGTAGTTGTTTTGGTGAGGTTTTTGCCTACTTGTACTTTGGCCTCAGGTCACCTGCCAGAGAAAGGGGGTTGGCTGGTGATGCAGACTCCTTGCTCCAGCCTGCTGCCCACGTCTCAGCCTCGTGTTTCTCCTTGTATCATGGTTCCTTGAGGCCCGTGATGCCCTTCCTGGTTTCTGTAAGGTCAATCCTGTTCCTACCTGGGATCGCTGCTCTTTTCACCTGTCCCCAGGCATGAGCAACTAGCCCCTGGCTCTGCGATCTACCTTTCCCCACGTTGGGGCAGAAGTCAAGTCCTTCCGTCCTTGGCGGGGATGGGAGCAGCGTGGCTGTGGGCTCTTCCTACTGCATCGGAGTTTCCCCGCGAAGGTGAAGTAGCCAGTAGCGGGCTGCAGATCTCGGCTAAGGAAAGCACTCAGTCCCCACTGCGACCCCAGGTCTCCACTGAGAGCCACCCTGGCCATGGGCAGCGACTGCCGAGATCTTCTTGGGACAGTGCCTGACTCAGGGACAGCCTAGTCTCCACTCACTGAGCCGAAGCGCCTCCCACAAGCCCCTCCCACCCAGGATTTGTGGGATTTCGGTTACGGAAATCCAACCTCCCAGAATTGGATTCAGAGGTTGGATAGATCTCCGTTGGGCGATAGACTCCACATGGGACTGACTTTTGGGGGGCCCTTTTGAGGGATGCCGAGCTCTTGGAGTGCCCACAGTGTCCGCTTGGGCCCCCTCCCGTCCGTGCCACAGTGGAGATACACACGAGCAGTGGAGGGGACCCTGCGCGCGGCACGGATGTGGCTACTGCAGGACCTGGAGGCAGGGAACCATGGCCGCTACCCTGCCCCTAGTTCTCTCCTGCCTGCTCCAAGAGGAGCACTCCTGCCCGCCTACCCCCAACTTAAGCCGGTACAATAAATAGCAAAATAACAACAGCATCCTCAGGTGATACGAAAGCGCTAACCTTCATTGTTTTTAAATTAAATGCGACCTGCCTAGGACTTAATAGTTACTATAGTGTATAAACTGCAGGTTATAAAGGGATTGTAATTACACTCTTGACTTTTTTTTTCTTTCTTTTTTTTTTTTTCAGGTTAAAGAGGCTCTCACCCTGCCTCTCATGGCGAAGAGAAAGGAGTAATGAAAACAAGTAATGAAGACTGCGCAGGCTCAGCTCCTCCTCCCCAGAAAAAAGTCACCACTTCCTGCGTCCTTGGTTCCCATGGTGACTGGGCGCCTTCCCTCTACCTCTGGCAGAATACGCACACCGGGGTCAAACAGAACCTCCTGCCCCAGAAGTGGGTCACTCGGCTCTGCCCGTCGCTTCCATCGAGGGATTCCCCGCTTCACAGCGGATACGGGCAGCAGACAGCGAGGGGCAAAGTGACCACTCCCTCCCTACGTGGTGATCATAGTAAGTGCAGGTGGGCAATGCGTTTCCAGGACCCTAAGTGGCCCGCACCGTCAGCCATGTCTAGTCCACCTGGGCCAGCACTTAGAATACACCTAAGAAAAAAGTACGCTCTGGAGTGTTGTGTTG